>NC_053391.1:440792201-440896837 GCF_905171765.1 Bufo bufo
CGGGGTGGGTGAACCTAAGGGTCAGGGTGGGTGCACCTAATGACTAGGGTGAGTGCACCTAAGGGTCGGGGTGGGTGCACCTAAGAGACGGGGCGGGTGCACCTAATCGTTGGGGTGGGTGCACTTAATGACTAGGGTGAGTGCACCTAAGGGTCGGAGTGGGTGCACCTAAGGGTCAGAGTGGGTGGACATAAGGGTCAGGGTGGGTGCACCTAAGAGTCGGGGAGGGTGCACCTAATGGTTGGGGTGGGGGCACCTAATGACTAGGGTGAGTGCACCTAAGGGTCGGGGCGGGTGCACCTAAGGGCTAAGGGCGGGGGCACCCATGGGTCCCCGTGGGGTCACCAAATGGTCCAGGGAGGTCACCTGGTGGTCCGGGGGGGGGGGGGGGGGGGGTCACCTGGTGGTCTAAGTTGAATGGCTGAAATTTGATTGGCTATTTTAGGCTCCACCCACTTTAAAATTTGAATCCCAGTCACCCATTGACCAACTGTTCCAAGTTTAGTGATTTTGCCATTGACCCTCTAAGAGCAGCGGCAGTTTTAAATTTTCCCATTAAAACATGAGGCTGAAATTTGATTGGCCGTTGTAGACTCCGCCCACTTTTAGACATTTGAATTCTAGTCAGCTATTAACCGAATATATTAAGTTTAACAACCCTGCCATTAACAATGTTTAAATGGCAGCAATTTGAAATTTTCTCATTGAAGTCAATAGGGAAAATCTGATTGGTTGTTTGTAGCTCCGCCCACTTTTAAATGTCCCCAAAATGTGACATAAATTTTCAGGTTGACCCCATGACTAAGTGACCCAAGTTTGGTGAGTATCACTCCGAAGCTGTATGAGTGACAAACGTTTGCATTTTTCCAATAAAACTCTATGGGAAAAAAAGAGGTTTTCTGGGGCCCGGAGGGTGGGATCGGTTAACAAAGCACAAGCAAGATACTCGGGTATGTGCCGACCAAGAGTGCAAAGTTCGGTATTTATACTCCTAAATCTGTGGGAGTAGCAATTTGAACATCTCATTACAGTCAATGGGGAGAATTTGATTGGTTCTGTGTGGCCCCGCCCACATTTTAGGGTCTCCGAAATGTTCTAACAAATTGCGCGTTGACCCCATGACTAAGTGACCCAAGTTTGGTGACTTTAGTTTCAAATCTGTGCGACTGGGAGCGATTTGAAAATTTTCCCTGTCAAAGTCAATGGGAAAAACATGGATTTTGGGGGCCCGGAGGGTGGGATCGGTTAACAAAGCACAAGCAAGGTACTAAGGTGGGTGCCAACCAAGTCTGCAAAGTTTGGAATTTGTACTCCTTAAAATGTGGGAGGAGTAGCAATTTGAACGTCTCATTACAGTCAATAGGGAGATTTTGATTGGTTCTGTGTGGCCCCGCCCTGTCCCAGACTTGGTCGGCACCCACCCGAGTACCTTGCTTGTGCTTTGTTAACCAATCCCACCCTCCGGGCCCCTGGGACAGGCCCCCAAAATCCACGTTTTTCCCATTGACTTTGACAGGGAAAATTTTCAAATCGCTCCATCGCACAGATTTGAAACTAAAGTCACCAAACTTGGGTCACTTAGTCATAGGGTCAACGCGCAATTAGGTGCACCCATTCCAACCCTTAGGTGCACTCACCCTAGTCATTAGGTGCACCCACCCCAACGATTAGGTGCACCCACCCCAACGATTAGGTGCACCCACTCCGACCCTCAGGTGCACCCACTCCGACCCTCAGGTGCACCCACTCCGACCCTCAGGTGCATCCACTCCGACCCTCAGGTGCATCCACTCCGACCCTCAGGTGCACTCACCCTAGTCATTAGGTGCACCCACCCCAACGATTGTAGCCCCAAAACTGTAGGAGGAGTAGCGTATAGAAAACGCGGCTAAGAATAATATTATTATTATTATTATTAAGCTGAAACGCTTTTTGACAATCGAATAACAATATGTTGGCTTTTGCAAGCCAACATAATAAGAATAAGCTGAAACGCTTTTTGACAATCGAATAACAATATGTTGGCTTTTGCAAGCCAACATAATAATAATACTACTGAAACGCTTTTTGACAATCGAATAACAATATGTTGGCTTTTGCAAGCCAACATAATAATAATAATAATAATACTGAAACACTTTTTGACAATCGAATAACAATATGTTGGCTTTTTCAAGCCAACATAATAATAATAATACTACTGAAACGCTTTTTGACAATCGAATAACAATATGTTGGCTTTTGCAAGCCAACATAATAATAATAATAATAATACTGAAACACTTTTTGACAATCGAATAACAATATGTTGGCTTTTGCAAGCCAACATAATAATAATAATAATAATACTACTGAAACGCTTTTTGACAATCGAATAACAATATGTTGGCTTTTGCAAGCCAACATAATAATTCCGCATAGGGGATTATAATCCTGGTAAAAACATGGTGTTTTTCAATGTGGCATAAACCACAGCAATAAAGGAGTTGGATTCGAAAATTGGTTTTGGGATGCACCTTGAGATGTTCTTGACTTGATGTTGTTTCCCAGACAATGAGGACCTAACATCAGCAGCACCGACTATTTCATTAAACTATACAGGCGGTGTGATAGTGATGACGAGCCTATTAGCACAACACCAAGAGGAGTTGTGCTAATATAAGCACCTCTTTCTTTGTCTCCACACTTTCTTAAAAGGGGTTGTCCCACGAAATGTATTTTCCTGCGTATAAGACTACTTTTTAACACATGAAAATCTTCTCAAAAGTCGGAGGTAGTCTTATACGCCGGGTGTCGTCCCATATGCTGGTATACGCCGTGCTGAAACTTACTTCCTAGCCGGATTGGAGAAGCTGTCCTTCTGCAGCTTCAGGGACAGGCGTCCTCTAGCTGAGCCACTGTGCGCTGCATCCTGGCCAGCCGCTCCTGAAGCAGCCCCCTCTCCCTGCTCTCAGTGGTTTTCTCATGCCGGCAGTATCACATTGCGTACTACCGCTCAGATCGTCTTGAAGATAGGGAGGGCTGGGCAGGCAGGGAAAGCTGACCCACCCAATCCAAACAGGCTTTGTATGCAGTGTGCACAGAAAATACAGGTACATCGCTTGCTGTGATTGGCTGGTTATTGTATACTGGGTTGGATTGGTGATTCTGAGTGAAGGCAGGGGGAAGCAGGAGCATCTGCACTTCAGCCAATTATAATGTTGGAACGGCGGATCTCTAATGAAGTTTGGTATGCATCTTATCTGTGGTGAAAAAACAGAGTCTGTCTGGGGAGCAGATACATGTGGTGGTGAATACAGTACAGCACCAGTATCTGTACATACAGTACAGCACTATTACATACAGTACAGTATACAAATGGCTAACAGTCAAGACCTCATCATGGCTCTACCAGCAAGAAGAAAGAAATATGAAGCCAGTTTCAAACTTAAAGTTGTAAACTTTGCCATGGAACATAATAAAAGATGGTTCGGGACTGGAAAGCAAATGAAAAAGCATTACAGTATGCCAAGGAGTAAGTGTGCATTAAGAAGAGGCACCCCACATTGGCCAGAACTCAAAAAACATGTAGCAGACATGGTGAATGACCATCGCCAAAACGGTTATGTAGTGACACGAAAATACGCTTGTTTGCACTTCAGTGGGCCAAATCTAACCCAGATCACAGCAACAGATTTAAGGCCACTGTATCCTGGTGTACTAGATTCTTGGAAAGGCATTATATGGTACGGAGGCAAAAGACGAAAATTGCACAATTACCTGCAGATCTTGATGCCAAAGTAAATAGCGTTGGAGGGGTAGTCTTATACGGCGAGAATAGCCCAAACGCTATATTTTAACTGGAAAAGTTGGGAGTCGTCTTATACGCCGGAAAATACGGTATTATACATTCTTTAAACCAGCAGAAGAATCTGAATACTTTTGTAATTGCATGTAATTAAAAATTTACTAAAGCTACCAAGTTATTCAAGAAAAGGCATCTACGTAGCGCCATCTACTTTGTCTTTTTCTTATTTCTTTGTCTGGTTCACTGAGATGGCCGCACATGATCAGTTTTACCCTGCACCTTGAGCTACGATAGGGAGAAAGTTTCCACAGAAAGGACACTCCCCTTGTGCTAGCTTGACATAAATCTAGTGGTGTGGCAGGCGCAGCACTATGAAGTGCCTTTTGCACTGTGGCATTAGAAGAATTTTGATATCTCTGACTTAGTCTAACCAGACTGTCTATTACTCTAATTCCTCTAGCGCCGTTCTATAGAAACAGTAAGTTTAAAGGGAACCTGTCATGTGGATATTTGATTATAATCTAACTAATTATATACAATCATTAACTACTAAAAAAGTGCCTTAGATGTATTAATTTACTGGTGTGACAGATGGTTACCTCATAATATACACATGCCGCATGCTAATGAGCTGATTTGAGTCCAGCGTGATGTCATTGAGTCCAGCGTTTATTTAATTCAGAGATATAGCCACTCCCCTGCTGCTGATTCATATGGAAAAAAAACTGTCAATCAGCAGCAGGTAGGCGGGGAGAGTCAGGAGCTCATGAATATTTATGACTCATCATTATCAGCTGGAGCTTTTTAATACAAGATGTTGGCAGATTGACTGGGTCAATTAAAGAAAGTGACCCAGCATTTTGCTAAGAGAATTAGTCACTTATTTATGTTGCCCTTAGTTAGGACACCATAAAACTGGTGACAGGTTCCCTTTAAAGAGCACACCAAATGCTTGAAATAACTTCTTTATTAACTTCAACTTTTCTTCAAATATAACACTGCCGCCTCTGCAGCAGATAGTCCATGTATATAACATGTTGAAAAGGTATCACAAAAATGGCGGTATGCATAAGACGGTGGTTCAACTGTCATTCAACATAAAATGGTGGATATATTTCTCTCTTGAGTACCTGTACTTTCACTTTAAGTTATTTAAGCACTTTATGATCTCTCTGAGAGGTATATCTGAGGTCTAATAGTTCACTTGCTGAATTTGGTTGCAATTTGCAGTTAGCAGTAACTATTTGCAGATTGGTTGAGTATGATCTGGTATGGTTATATGCAATCTGGATTGCAATATGGGATTTGAATTTGGATTGTGAACTTTGTAGTTTACAATTGAATTTGTGGTTTGCAATTGGTGGAACTATTTTGGCCTCACTGCTTCCATAAAACACAGCTCTTAGTGGAATGAATGTCTGTTCAGCTTCTCGCTCTGGTGAATAATGATTTAGGGGAATTTCCCACACAAGCTGTGTGTGAGGCTGGCTGTGATTGGTCTAGACTCCTGCCCAGCAGTATTAAGGTTATTGGCAGGACTAGCTGTATAAACATATAAGCTTTATTAGCAACCTAGGACTGGTCTTAGTTGGCGAGCTACAAGTGGAGCAATGAACATGGATACCTCTGGATCCACGTGAGTTACAAAGATATTGTCATATTATATCATTTTAATCTTTTACATTAATCATGGGATAACCCCTTCTATATTATAGGATGCTAGCATTTGCACTGACCTACTGTACAAGGGCAGAATGTATAAATGGGTGGGTAGATGGGCACATAAAAGTACATCAGACCTTACAAATACTCCATCTGATACACTTAAGACAAGGGCCCACATAAATTAATGTGAGAACACCTATATGCTGGTAGTAAAATGTGGCACAAATTGGCAAATGTAGATTATCTGCACCTGGCCTGATTAATGTGTGCAGCTTAATGGAAAAGGAATGTGGCTTTGTGGGAAGGGTAGTCATCAAATCTGCAACATTTTCTATCAATCACCAAAACTAGGCCTACAAATAGTTGTAATAAAGTTAGGGCTCATTCACACAAATGTGTGCAGCTCACGCTCGTATTGCAGCCCGCAAACAGCAGGTCCGCAATATACAGGCACCGTCCATGTGTGCTCCATATCACACACAGATGCAGACGCATTAACTTAAATAGGTCCACAATTCACAAGATACAGAGCGGTGCGGAATCCCTATGGAGCGCTTCTGTGGAATTTCAGTCTGTGCCTCTGCACCGTAAAAGAATAGAACATTTTCTATTTTTCTGCGGTGTGGACTGAATGTTGCAGATCACAGAATGGGTCCGCAAGCAGCAGCCACACAGCCAGTGCCCGTGCATTGCGGTTCAGAGCACGGGCACTGGCAGCACACTTTCGTGTGCATGAGCCCTTAGATAAAAGTGTCTAGCCTTCCACCAAATATATCATCCAGCCTGAGCCACTGTGATAAATCTAGTCCAGGTCTAGACAGCTGGTCAAAGGTTACACCATCTGTAAGATTAGTAAATCTGCCCCATGATCTCCAGTGACTGCAGGACCAGACGTTGACAATTTCACTTTGCTGTATCAGAACAAAAGTACATGATTTTCTTGTTTTATTGGTCTTGTGGAATTCTATTTTTTACCTTGCGAGCAACAGCTACATATACGATTCACACGGTTAATACTTTAGAGAAATTATATATTGTAAAAGGACTGTACAAAAGTCAAACCAAAGCATATAAATTAATCTTCATCTGAATCAAAGTCTCTGGTTTTAATAAAAGAACTCCTAATGGAAGACATCAGCTGGTCCTGGATTTGTGGTCGTGGGTTTTCCTCAAGGTCTGTCTTGATGGCTCCAGATTCCGATAGTTTCCACTCTAACTCTATAGTAGAAGAAACAAGATTATTAATGTTAAAAGGAATCTTCACATAAAAACCGATCAGTTTATTGGCTCTACCATTGTGCCTTTTCCACCAGGGTTTCATAGCATGCTGCGATATTCCATCTAGTAAGAAATATATACCCGGTGGAACTGCAATAAGGATTAAAGGGGTTGTGCAATAATGCAGGTAGCGTTGGCAAAACAACCCCAATTGGGAGGACCCGTAAAGGAAAGATTATTTTCCTGCTCTCTAACCTGTGATATCATGCTGTGCTACCTTGCTATCAACATCCACTTTGACATTGCCTGCAGCCACTCACTGGCCTCGGCGGTGACAGACTCCAATTACGCCACAGCAAATGGTCACATGACGCAAGATGATCCGGTCTCTGCCGCAGCCAGTGATTTGCTGCAGGTGATGTTAGGGAGACCAGTGGAGCAGCCCAGGCCTGGAAGAGGAGTGGGGAGCCCGCACTAGGAAACAGGTTTTGCCAAACAAACCCCACACCGATTCTTACACAACCCGAAAAATAAATAAATAAATAAAATAATGAAACTGAAACAAATCCCGATACATTTGTCAAAAAGAGTCATGGTATTCTATAAAAACGAAAGCTATGGTGTAGTCTGGCCTTAGAGAAATCACTTATTGTGTGTAAAATATGCATAAGCTGGCTCTCCACTGACTGAAATAAATGGCACAAACGTTCCAATAAGACACCACATTTGGTAATGACTAGTGTTGATCGAGCACCAAAGTGCTTGGGTCGAACTACCGAGCACAATGGAAATCAATGGGAGAACCCGAGCATTAAACCAGGCAGCCCCTGCTCTGAAGGGGGGGGGGGGTCTAGGAAAAGGTCAAAAATTTATGGAAACACTGAAATGGTTCGGGAACAGCATGGGGAGGATGTCTGGATGCATCTTGGACTCACAGGTCGCTGCTGGGAACGACGTTGTCCAAGTAGTACACCAATTTTACAGACAAAAATACGCACAAAACCAAAGATAAAATCGATTTTAGAGAAAAAATTGTTAGGAAACATTCTTTCCTGTATATTTACTTCTATATAAAGTGCAAGTGCTGCCAAAAATTACAAGAGGCACTCCGATACAACCTGTATATCACATAATGGAGGGGCTCATTCACATTGTGGTACAATTGTTCAGGTAGTAGGACTCCTACACTCAAAGCCCATGCACTAAGTAAAAGGGCTGCCAAAAATTACAAGGAATCGGCACTCCAATACACCCTTTATTACACATAAAGGAGGGCATCATACACCCTTAAAATTATGATTGATAGCCTGTGGGTGACCCTCAAAAACATTACGGGCAAGCGCCTGCTGAGCTGACCATCTAAAACTTTAGTGGTGGGGGTCTGCTGTAGGGCTGCAGAAAACTATTATTTTAGAAATAGAGTATTCTACCGATAATTTTTACGATTATTCGAGTACTCGAATAAGAAAAAATTAATTAATATACTGTTTTCCTTTATAAAAACTCAGACCCCCTGCAATCAATCCCCAACACCCTTCGTTCACCCCTGTGCGATCAGCCCAAGTGCATCAGTTTCCCCCAGTGCCACCAGCTGCCCCCCCAGTGCCACCAAGACAAAAGCTGTGGAGCAGCATCATGCATGGTAGATGCCAGCTACCACAATAAGCTGCACAACCCACATACTGCTGTAAACTGGCACTGAGCCCTGATCCCACATGTACAACAGAAAGCCAGGACATAAAGTGCCACCAAGGCTGTAAGTCTCGCCCCCTCCTCTGCACCAGTGTGACCTGTCATCCTCCAGTGCCAGCACATGGTACCAGCAGTGGCTGGCATCACCGGTTACACCAGCCCCGATATTCAGTATCCTCACCTCCATGATCTTGTCCCGCTTCTGCTTGACATCAGGATCCGCAGGATCCTTGCCCACCACTCCGATAGGCCCTTTGAAGGGCCGGGAATTTAACATGCCCGCGGCCATGCCCCTGCCCCCACAGTCGATCCTTCTCCTCCTGGATCTCCCCCTTGATCTGCTCAGGAGTCCAGTTCAGCGTAACCTTGTCTTCCCGCAGCGCCCTCTCATGTTCCTCCCTGATTCGGGCGAGGGGCAAGGCGACCCCCGTTCTTTTCATCCTGCAGCCCAGGACCAAAGGGGGTGCGATCCGGGGGCTCCTGGAAGAACACTCCACACTGAAAGGCAGCAGACTGCCGACCTGTATGACAGCTGGACGCGCGCACAAAGTTTCCCTCAGCGGAGTGCAGCAAGGTACAGGCCGGCGGGTGTCCATGGAGCAGTGAGTAATAGCAAGCGCTTCAATCCCGCTCCATGGACACATGACACAAACTAATCCTTGATGCAAAAAATTTGCATCGAGGATTTTTTTGTGTCAAATTACTCTATTCAATCGTTTAATCGTTTCAGCCCTAGTCAGCTGCAGAGCTGACTCTCTAAAACATTAGGGGCGAGTGCCTGCTGCTGAGCTGACCAGTGAAAAAAAATGAAGGACGAGTGCCTGCTGCTTAGCTAACCATTTTAAAAACTATGGGCGAGGGCCTGCTGGTGAGCTGAACCTCTAAAACATTAGGAGAGAGGGCAGACTAATAAGCATGTTATACTGGGGTTAGCAAAAGGTAATGTAACCAGCATCCCCCCCCCCCCCCCCCCCCCCCATCCCAGGAGACCTTGACTTACGATAGAGGGTCCCTGAGAGGCTTCCATCTGACCAGCACCTTGTTCAGACATGTTTACACTATCCTCTCTAAACCCCTCTAAAATACTCTCACCTGCAGACCTCAGATCTTCCGCCATGATCCCGCGCGCCGATTGTAGCCTCGCCCCCTCAGCGTGCGTTCCACAGACCGGAAGTACCTTTTGGAACGCACGTGAGCCGCATACGACTTCCGATGGAGTCATCGTGAGAGCCGAAACTATCGATGAGGAGCTTGCGAACAGACCGGAAGGACTCCCTGAGTGTCCGGTCGCACATGGACCTCCGCGCCCAACGCAAGGTAAGGAGCAGCGATACCTGGCCATCTTCACAGCACCTCAATACCCAACTAGGGTACGGGCGCTATTGCTCCTCTCATGTGCAGATGAGGCATTATTTTCTTCTTACCGCTCTGCCTGCCTGAAAACAGAACGGGCTCATAGCATGTGCCATGAGGATGATCCTTCTCCTACCTGGAGGGACAGGAAGACACTGAGGAAGAGCCGAAGGAGGGTCAAATTTATACTTCCTGTCCCTACCTGGTTGGAGGCGGGTCATCTCTCATGGTATGCCGTCATGGAGGATGAAAGGGAAAAATAGCGTTATCGCCACTCACCATCTGTGTTGATTCCTCAAAGTTTCTTAAAACCTCACAGAGGTCAGACATCCATGCCCACTCCTCGCATGTGAAAAGCAGAAGCTGACTGGAAAGGCGATGACCATGTTGCAGCTGGTATTCCACTACTGCCCTCTGCTGCTCACAAAGCCTGGCCAACATGTGGAACGTCGAGTTACAGCACATGCTCACATCTCACAACAGCCAGTGAGCTGGCAATTGTAAGCGCTGCTGCGTTGACAGACCTGCGGAAGCTGTCGATGACTTGCGGAAACGGGCACACATACGGCGCATCTTCACCAGTAGCTCAGTTAAATTGGGGTAGGTTTTGAGAAACCGCTGAACCACTAAGTTGAAGACATGGGCTAGGCATGGGATATGTGTAAGCTTGCCGAGCTCCAAAGCCGCCACCAAGTTACGGCCATTATCAGACACAACCATGCCTGGTTGTAGGTTGAGTGGCGAGAGCCACAGCTCAGTCTGGTCTCTTAGCACACCGCCACAGAGCTGTGGCAGGGGATGTTTGTCACCTAAGCAGATCAGCTTAAGCATGGCCTGTTAACGCTTCCCCACTGCAGTGCTACACTGCTTCCAGCTACTGACTGATGGCTGATTGGTGCTGCAAGAGTATAATTCTGGGGTGGAAGTTGAGGAGAAGTGCGGGTTGGAGCCATTAAGGTAGGTGGTGGCAGAAACCCTGATGGAATTAGGGCCCGCAATCCTTGGCGTTGGTAGCACCTGCCATCCCATGGTACGACTTGCTCCCGGCCTCCACAACGTTCACCCAGTGTGCAGTCAGGGAAATATAGCGTCCCTGGCTGAAAGCACTTGTCCATGCGTCAGTGGTTAAGTGGACCTTCCGAGTAACTGTATTGGTCAGGGCACAGGTGATGTTACGGGACACATGCTTGTGTAAGGCGGGCACGGCACACCGTGAAAAATAGTGACGACTGGGGACTGCGTAACAAGGGACGGCCGCCGACATCAAGCTGCGGAAAGCCTCAGTGTCCACAAGTCTAAATGGCAACATTTCCAGGGCCAGTAATTTGGAAAGGTGCGCATTTAGTGCTATGGCCTGTGGGTGGGTTGCTGGGTATTTGCGCTTGCGTTCAAATGCCTGGGGTAAGGACATTTGTACGCTGCGCTGGGACACGGAAGTGGATGTGGTCGCTGATGGTGCTTACGAAGGTCCAGGTGCAGGGCGGGAGGCATCCGGGTCTGCGCCTTTGAAATGGGATTGGCCAGCATGTAACACAGGGAAAGAGGAGGCAGTCGTGTGACCCGCAGACACAGATTGTGGACCCAGGCGTTGGGTCCACCTATTACAGTGCTTTGATGCCATGTGGCGGATCATGCTGGTGGTGGTGAGGTTGCTAGTGTTCACCCCCCTGCTCATTTTTGTATGGCACAGGTTACAAATTACAATTCTTTTGTCGTCCGCGCTTTCCTCAAAAAAGCGTCAGACTGCGGAACACCTACCCCTTGGCAAGGGGTGTGCTTCGGGGAACAGTTGCGGGTTTGTTTGGTGTGGCCCGCCTTCTCCCTTTTGCCACCCCACTGCCTCTTCCAGCCTGTTGCGGTGCTGCGGATCCCTCCCCCTCTGTACTGCTGTCCCCGCTCGGCTTGCCACCTTCCCAGGTAGGGTCAGTGACTTTATCGTCCACCACTTCCTCACTCTGCTTATTCTCCTGACTTGTGGACCTAACAAAAACCTCACATATTGACAACTGCGTCTCATCCTCATCATCCACCTCGTGAAACACTAATTGGCGTTCTCCGTCATCTTCTTGTGACTGGATGCTCAAGAGTTTGGGAATCAGGGCACAAGATCTTATGTCCCTCTTCAAGCAGGCTTGTCGAGAGGCCCAAATTAAGGAATGGCGCTGAAAAGAGCTCCTCAGAATATCCGAGTGTGGGATCACTTGTTTGGCAAGACTCTCCATGGTGGGAGGAAGGATGATGATGGTGAGGATTGTGTTGACCAGACTCTTGGCTACTGAGACTGGACTTGGTGGAAGACAGGGTGGTGCTTAACCGATTGAAAGCATTATCTGCTGCAATCCAACCCACCATCTGGTCGCACTGGTCTGACTTCAAGAGCGTTGTCCTACACTTCCCTGCAAACTGGGACATGAAGCTAGGTATCGTGGATGATTGTTTTTCTTGTGCTCTGACAGCAGGAACAGTTTCAACGCGCCCAGGACCACGACCTCTACGTGCACCATCAGCATCACGGCCACTTCCCTGTCCCTTACTGCTCGCTTTCTTCATTTTAAATGTTATATATACTTGAAAGTATGTCACACGTACAGTAGCGTAGGATTTGTAAGTCTATGCGCAAAAAAATAAAAAAAAGTTTTTTTTTGGAATGTGGAAAGGATTTGGAATGTGGAAACATTACACAGGAGAAATACTGCAGATGTTGCTGATGTCACCAGCGGCTAATTAAAAAATTAAAGGGAATGTCATAGGTATTTGGGATATGGAAAAGTCACACAGGAGATGTACCCCAGGTAATGTCCCTGTCCGCAGCAGACAGTCTACGGAAAAAGTACACTGGATGTCACAGATATTTTTGGGATGCGCACACACGTTACACAGGAGATGTAGCGCAGATAATGTCGCCGTTTGCAGCGGCCCAACTATTGCACGCTATTTAGCGCAGGATGCGCTAAAAATAGATATTGCTGCCACATGCAATAGTCCTTAAAAGGACTTTTGGGTCTGTAAAGTTTTAGCAATTTAGCGCAGGTTGCGCTAAAAATATATATTGCTGCTGCCGCACACAACAATAGTCCTTAAAAGGACTTTTTGGGTATCTGACAAGTTTTTCAACTTAAAAAAAAAACTAAAACAATTCACTCCCTATCTTTCCCTTCTTCAGCACAGCTCTCCCTGACTAAGGACTCATGCACACGACCGTTGTTCTGCTCCGCATCCGAGCCGCAGTTTTTGCGGCTCGGGTGTGGACCCATTTACTTCAATGGGGCCGCAAAAGAATAGGCATTTCTACAATGGGCCGCCTGTTCCGTTCCGCAAATTGCGGAAGGCACACGGGCGGCTTCAGTGTTTTGCGGATCCGCAATTTGCGGACCGCAAAAAACAGAACGGTCGTTTGCATGAGGCCTGAGCTGAACACAAGTCATCGGGTGCTATATAGCACCCGATGACGCATTCCGGCCAGCCAATCACTGTAATGCCAGTAACCAACATGGCTACGGCATTACAGTGAAGGACAGTGCGGGGAGGAGACTCAAGCACATGCGGTATTCGGCCGAATACAGCCATGTGCCGAACATCGAGATGCTCGAGCCGAACTGGTGTTCGGCCAAGCCTGCTCGATCAACACTAGTAATGACAGCACCCTCATCTTCAAATGAATGCATACTTTTATATTTAAAGTTAGTAACTCAACAAAGATTTTAAACTTAGGAAACAGTAAGTTTACTTACCATCCTGTGTTAGATTCATGCCACCAAATACCAGAGGTCCTATGAACTGCGCACTGATGTTCCCACCACGATAAACAAATATAGTAGGCAGGTTTTTGTCAGGATAGTTTGGTATACAGGTCGTAGAAATGGCTTTCACAAATTTCACATCTTTAAACTTTCTTGCAAGAAATGCTAAGTGTTGGTTTATTAATGTGCAGAGAGGAATTCTGGAAAACAAAAACGGACAAATCATATTAAAGCATATGTATATGATGCACTGCCAGCTGCATTTTAGGACTTCGACACAAGAACGTGCCTTGTGGCCCAGAGCAAAATTTCTCCCTCTGGAATGTTGCATATTAAAGCCCAGGACTCCAATGGACTATCATCATAAACAATGACATGATACATATAAGATGGGATGCCACTGTACGGGCAGTACAGGAAGTCAAATAGAGTTGAAATAAGTTTAAAAAACCTTATTTATTATAAAAAAGTAGGACTAAATGGAATGGAAATGAAACACTGGACTGTGATCTTAATTCGGTACTTGTACTATGGATCGCTGTGTGTAGATGGTCCACGTGGATATCAGTGCTCGCCCCTTAATAGTGGGATCGTGATATGGTATTTAGCACTGTTTCCACCTGGAGCATCACCCCAGCGATGATAGCAGAGGATAATGCAGTAAACAATACTGTACAATAACACAAATGGAGAAATCAAAAAAATATATAAGTAAAAATAAGAATAATAAATGGTAATGATACCGATGATAATTTGCCTGATAAAATGTTGCAGCAGAGCACAAAGCCGCAACATACAATGGATAGTAAATTAGGAATCCTCCAAATGATAGTATGGATACTGGGTCCCATTGTAGTGCAATATAATGGTTCTCCAAGGTGCAATGGAATAAAAATTTGGATCCTAAAAACAATACATTAATTCCCTTCAGTTAGTGGTCTTCATTCACAGACCCACACCTCTTATTCATTGTATTCACAGGGGTATACATATATTGTCCCGACCTCTCTTGCGGTCTTGCTATGGATTACCACAGAAATTGTAAGGAAATGCCGTTTAGGTATAGCAATTCATCAATAAACACTGCCACATAAACCAATAGATCTCCTAATCCATGTGCTTGCCGCAAAGGGCTACATAACCCTCCGATGGATTCGGTAGGATGATGACGGCTTGTGGCTGTTTCTCAATATGCGCTCCGATCAGCGCCCCACATATGCTGGGATCGCCGTTCTTTCCTTCACTGCGCTGTCTGATTCAGGGATGATCATCCACTATCCGAGTCAGGTGGCTGGCTATCCTGGTATACTCCAATAGTTAGTATGTGTAGTATGTCCATAAAATATGTAATAACTTGAGTTCATATACTGTCTTATCAGCACCAGACGCGTTTTGGGACTACGGTCCCTTCCTCAGTGGTAGACAGTATACTACTGCTGATTCCTTTTTATAGCATAGCTGATATTGCGTGGAAATCAAACCTCAGAAGGGTATAATATATGGAATGGATTCCAATGGATCGGCAAATGATCAGCCTGCATAATAGTTTTATAAATACTATGCGTCTCTCATGCGTCTTTCATGTAATAAAATTCAGGATGTGTAGATAAAATAAATAAATAGCATACACACGAGTACCCCCTTGAAAAAGCTAAACGCGAAACGTGCGTTGGGGAGTGGACCGGTGGTGTTCGTGTATGGTATACTAGGCTGGTTGGTCAGTATTTTCTATGTGCCTATTTTTCTATGATGCTCTATTGCCTCAGTCAGCCCTTGTGGTGTGTATTATCACCCACATGTTTAGGCTCCATTCACACGTCCGCAAAATGGGTCCGCATCCTTTCCGCAATTTTGCGGACCCATTTATTCTCTATGGGGATGGAATGGATGCGGACAGCACACAGTGTGCTGTCTGCAGCCGCAATTGCGGAGCACGGCCCCGATTTTGGGTCTGCAGCTCCGCAAAAAGATAGAGCATGTCCTATTCTTGTCCGCAGCTTGCGGACAAGAATAGGCATTTCTATAGGGGTGACGGGCTGGTGTGTTGTGGACCCGCAATTTGTGGGTCCGCAACACACCACGGACGTGTGAATGTAGCCTTAGGTGTCCGTTGTACAAATATGCATATGAGTTTTTTTGTACTATGTATTTTTGAGCCATAGTGGTTTGGTTGAATATACCTTTTTACTAGTGACCAATCATAATTATTGCACTTGCACTTTATAAATATATACCAACAGTCCACCATCGGTCCCCTTGGTTTTTAATACTTTTATGTATTGTGACCCGTGTTAAATGTGTTTTGTGACTTGTGCCAATTATGTCCTTTTGTGATTCTCAATAAAATCATGTTATTTTTTGATTACTCCAGTATTATAAGTGTTTTTGTACCTAATTGACCCATTCCCTTTGGTTGGTTCTCATCAATATATATGGCCAGACAACCCCTTTAACACCGGTATATAAAACGCTTATTTTAAAAAGTTTGCCCCACTGTGTATGAAATGCTGCTGAGCAGCCTTGCCCTAAAGTGGATTTTACTTCCTATACACATACATAGTCATCAGATGCATCTGGCTCTGGCATAAAACAACTGGCTGCAAAAAACTGTTTGTGTACTTAGCCTGAAGGTGCTGGACAGAAATACAGTTCATGCTACATTTTTCTGTCTGGTGATGAAGGACATCGGAGGCTACAAACAATCCCACAGAAAACCACAGGATCAGTGCTGGCATCAGTTTCCCTCTGGTATTTCTGTACCACGCTAGAGCATGGTATATGCGAACCGAGTCTTGGTTTACCCGAGCATTTTTCCCCCTTATATGGGAAACACAGGGCTTTGTAATTCATCCAAATTTTGTAGGTCTTATGCAAAGAAAAAGGGCAGACACAGGACTAGGTTACCTGTTCAGCCAATTACATTTGCCGCACAATGAATGCCCTAATGATAAAAATTAAATTTATTTTGTAGAACGCTGATCCAGCACTACAAGAACAAAGCCCGTTTTAGTTTTCTATGAATGCCCTCTCCAGAGATTTACAGACAATGTAAAGATTTCAGTTTGTGGTCACAGTCGACGTCACGGGGCGCATAAAATGGCGATAATGACGCCATTGCATATTAATTTAAGTGGGAAAGGCAGGAGCACGGTACTGTGCAATATCAACCACTAAACGATGGAGACCACAGCGCAACTCCTACAATTTAAAACTCCAAGAGAGGTCGTCTCCAGACTCTCCCTCTCTCACCTTTTTCCCAGATTAGATAATCCATGAGATACAAATCCTTACCCTTGTTTGTAAAGATGCAAAATCACCCAGAGATCTTTACTAGCGCTTGTCACTTCTTGCACATAGTCCTGTCCAGAGATCTCCAGCATCTCCCCAAATTTATTCTTTATTTGGGCTGCTTGCCACTGAGCCAACCTTTGCTGCCTTAAACACAAGAGCACAAGTTAATAAGACATAAGACTGAAAAAGCTTATGAAATGCAGATATTCAGAAAATGAGGATCATCAGTGGCAAATTATAGGGCATAATATGGATTTGAAAATCTACAGCATGGCCTAAAATCTCATGAGCTTTTACCCATATAGTGTTTATGGAGTTTTGTAAAACCCTTTAATATCGTACTATAAATCGGTCACTGCTTTTCAATGTGGAATCTGCAGCATCTGAACATAACCTGAGTGATAGCAGGTTCCTAAAAGAAGAACACTACAGTCAGTCTCTTTGCTTGGCCACTGGTATGCATACTGAGCTCAAGAGCGCCCAGGTCCACAGTGTGAAAAACACATTGGGTTTGTAGAGTGCTGTTGCCCTAAGTAGAGTACAAAAGTATATTACATTGTAAATGCTATGCTAATAACTTAGAGATGCTTAGCAAATACATTTTGTACAAAATCATTTGAGCCCGTCTGCCGCACGCCAAGGTGATCTCTATAAGACAGGTCCTAACACTAAAGCTCACCTGTTGGGTGCCATAACAGCGACCATGAAATCCAGGAAGTGTCAAATGTATATTTGCAGCCACACTAGCGACGTGCCCCTGCGCATTGGGATGTGCTGACCCCTCCCCCCCTTTTTGTGTTTGTAGTATTATATATGGGAGTGGTGGCTGACTCCTATAGACAGGGTCGTGCACTCCCTTAGCCTCTTCTGCCTCACAGGCTGATTTTAATTAGCATGAGTATATAGTCTGCTCAGCATGCATGCTGGTATTTACAGTCCCTGGATTCCATGAAGGCCATTTTGTCTCCACACAGATATGGATCAACAGGGGCCCAGCATGCATGTGGGACCTGCACTTCCTGGATTTCATGGTCGCTGTTATGGCACCCAACAGGTGAGCTTTAGTGTTAGGACCAGTCTTATGGAGATCGCCTTGGCGTGCAGCAGACGGGCTCAAATGATTTTGTACAAAATGTATTTGCTAAGCATCTCTAAGTTATTAGCATAGCATTTACTATGTAATATACTTTTGTACTCTACTTTTGGTTTGTAGAGTGCTGTTGCCCTATGTGTTTGTCAAAAGTATATTTGCAGCCATAGCAACGTGCACCTGCGCATTGGGATGTGCTGACCCCTCCCCCCCTTTCAGGTCCACAGTGTGAAGGTGGCTGTGCAGGGACCTCCACTCTGCAGGACCATGAATGGGTTACACAACCAACCAACTGAATGCACCAGTTAACAATCCTTTACTTATTTTAGAGACTAGTGACAATTGTGAGTTCAGCTGTGCTAATGTCACCTCCATGCCAACAGCTGCAAAGTGACATCTCAGAAGTCTCCAAGCATGTGTGTCCATGTCAGAACAGCAAATTGGATGTTTTGTTAAGCTGCACTGATTCAGTTCAGTTTTAATGTGGTCCAGTTTGTACATCCCATACATATTTGGAATGCCCCCTGCTGGTGATATGTTGATAGGGAATGAGATCCCACAGCCCAGGCCACTTGCAATTAGTTACTGCACATGCCCACTGTAACCAATGAGTTATGGATGAGAGAGGCCCTCTG
Organism: Bufo bufo; assembly: GCF_905171765.1. Classification (NCBI taxonomy): domain Eukaryota; kingdom Metazoa; phylum Chordata; class Amphibia; order Anura; family Bufonidae; genus Bufo; species Bufo bufo. The sequence continues at coordinate 440,810,673 of NC_053391.1, forward strand.
GAGGTACCTGGATGTAGGCCACTGTAGAGTCATATGGCCATGCCATCCAAACAATGCAAGAACAGTGACCCTTTGGCCATGTTACCGTCCTGCCGCAGCAACTAGATGATACAGCCATGTGACAGGTCACCACGAAGCTTAGTCTTTACACAGGTCTGATGGGGAGCCAAACTAAATTTTAGTGGTACGTAAATTCTCCTTTTTAAGGAGCACATATCAGGCTGCTATAGTCAACACCTAATCTAAGCTCTGTTGCACATTTTTCAGAAATGAACTGCACTATATCACAAATTTCAAAGTTTTAAAGGGAACCTGTCATCACCTTTATGCTGCCCATACTAACGGCAGAATAAAGTAGAGACAGGTGATTTTAGCAGTCTGTCATTTATAAGTTAAAAGTAAGTGGTTGCCGAAAAACCAACATCACAATCGTTGCAGACTAGGCCTGGAAAAGGAGTCCGGACTCTTCTCAGGTAGATTTGACTCTTTTCAAGGCCTGGGCTGCAATGATTATGATGCTGGTTCTCAGCAACCACTGACTTTTCGCTGATCTGTGATACACCTCTGAAATCAGCATTTCTGTCACTAATTTATGCTGCCCTCAGTACAGTCACCATAAAGTTGATGACTGGTTCCCTTTAAGCATGTATCAGGGGAGGGTCAGTAAGCTCGGGAAGTAGAACCATTTTAGGACACATGCTCACTTGTATAGTTCTATGGCTCTCTCATCCTCCTCACTAAATTCATCCTCATTCTCATCAAGTTCTTCCAGCGTCATGTCCTCATATGTTTTCACTGAAAAGGAAAGAATACACAAAGGTATCAAACACAACCTAAATAAAACACACATTTAATATATCACATTCCCCGATGTAGGCCATCAACATTGCTTCCAGGAAACCCCCTGCTCCTAGCTGCGTCCTAATGTAACCTCACGGGGCTCTATGACAGGTTAGGCTGCTTTCACACTCGTGTTTGGTGCGGATCCGTCATGGATCTGCACAGACTGATCCGCACCGATATTACAACCGCATGCATCCGTTCAGAACGGATCCGTTTGTATAATCTGTAACATAGCCAAAACGGATCAGTCTTGAACACCATTGAAAAAGTCAATGGGGGACGGATCAGTTTTCTATTGTGTCATATTGTGTCAGTGAAAACGGATCCGTCCCCATTACCTTACATTGTGTGTCAGGACCGATCCGTTTGCCTCTGCATCATCAGGCAAGCAGCGTTTTGGTGTCCGCCTCCAGAGCAGATCCTTTTCCATTGAGAATGCATTAGGGCAAAACTGATCCGTTTTGGACCGCTTGTGAGAGCCCTGAAACGGATCTCACAAATGGAAACCAAAACGCCAGTGTGAAAGTAGCCTTATCCTCGTATTGCAACAGTCACGACCACACTGCATCCGAGTGGACAGTGCAGGTAATTCAAGGATGCATGGCATGTAATTATTTCGTATGGCCGCATAAATGCAATGCAACATGGCCTTATACAGCTGGGAACCTGTATTTCAAAGAATGTCCATCTTCGCAAACAACTTATTATTTATTCTCCTAAATATAAAATAAAAAAAATGAAACCACTTAATGTAAAGGTGTTAATAAAAATTAAAATAAATACCGTTCTGTTTCTACAGCTCTGATGCAGAAAAAAAACTATTGTTCATAGCAACCAATCACAACAAAGCTTCCATTTTGCATTTGCCTACTGTAAATTGAAAGCTGTCCTGTGATTGGAGAAAAACTGACGTTGTTGCCTATAGTTGCCAAAGTACCAGACAACAAGGAAGCTGTCACGAGGGTGTCAAGAGCCACGCCTGACTCAGTTATACCCGGGGTCAGGAAGTCGCAGCGGGTGGCTGCACGCTCTATGTATAAAGATAGGGCTGTTTCCTTATGGTAGCTTTCTGGGTTTGCCTTGCAACCCTTTTTGGCTCACTCAGGGATCCGTAGCTCCTTCTCCTCAGCTGTTTCTTGTCCAGCACTCCCAACCTCCTTATATTCCCCTCTCCCACTTCTCTGGTTGCCAGATATAGAGCTTCCTGCCTGGACTTCTATACTGACCCACTGGAGCTGTGTAGCTGAGATTCCTGGTTGTTGTTCCAGAGCGTTACCCTCCGGATCCCTGTTGGGCTTCTGTTGTCTGCTGTTGTCGCCCACCTGGGATTATATGTTTTGTCTGTATTGTCTGTACTCTCCTTGGTGTTTTCCTTTAGTGTTAGTGGTGCGGACTAGCGATCCCACCGCCCTATTCACTACGTAGGGCTCATCTTAGGGAAAGCCAGGGTTTAGGCACGTGATCGGCGTACGGGTGAGGAACCCGTCTAGGGACGTCAGGGCAGTCAGGTGCCAGCCTCAAGGTGAGTTAGGGGTCACCACCTTTCCCTCTCCCTTGGACAGGGCCTTCCCTTTTCCCTCCCCTTGCGTCACGTATGTGATCGGCACGCCGGTCATGACAGAAGCTTTGTGTAGTTTGATCCTGTAATAACCCATCTGTCCTCAGATGCATGTTAACATAAAAGTATGAGAAACAGGATTACAAAGCAGAGTTTGTGACCTTTACCATAGCAACATTTAGCATGTACACAAAAGAAAAAAAAAAAAAGAAAAATGTTCAATGAATACTGTAAGGATGAGAAAATCGATTTCACTGGTTCGAATTATTTCCTGAATTTCCCAAAAAGTTTGGAATCTAAGAAAACCCGATTTTTTGGTAATTTGTTTGGGGAATGTGAGAGTGAGTGCAAGCCTAGTATGCTACTCCCGGTTTCTCGGCAATATATTTGCATTGTCTGGGGGCACTCTCTCTCATTATAGAGAGCACCTAATATGCATAGTACATGTGTAGTATATTGCAAGCCAGGCAATGCCCCTCTGGGTTTCTGGGATATTAAAATTTGCTTTAGTAGCCTGATGGCAACAGATGTAAGTCGTGCTAATTTTCATATATTTTCCCAAGGAAACCAGAGGAACATTGACTGGCTTACGATACTCCTCATAAATACTCTGTGCCCACCATAGGAAGAAATAATGCCCCAACCAAGGCCCCTCAGGCAGCTAAGCAAATTTTCTTTGCTCAGCTCTGTTAAAGAGCAGTTACCCAGAAAGAGCTCGATTCCTGGTATAAAACAATTTTCCTTTTGGAAAGGAGACTAGCTTGAACGTCTCTTTTCCAGAGAAGCATTATTCAGAGATACAAACACAGCAATAGATAAAAATCTTATTATGAAAAAAAATCACTGATTGCACAGTTTGAGGCTGCCACCAGTGGATAAAAAATAAAAAATTACAGGGGAAAACGAATCTATAAAGCACAAGGATCTATGTATGAATATGCATACTAGTTACGTGCAAATCAATTCTGTCAATATGGAATTCATCATGAATAAAATAAAATAAAATAAATAAATAAAAAAGGATTAACAAAAGCTGAGTGTTTTACAGACAAAGCATAACTAGAAAAATATCTAAGCCAGCCTCACATCTGCAACTAGCTTTTAGAACAAAAGCAGAGCAGAGCAGGTAGAATCAGCTTTTCTAGTTGAGAGGCCTAGGGGGGGGGGGACCTTTGGCTGGGTACTATTTCTATTATGGATACCAGTGAATACATGTGATGACTATTTTAGGCTAGGCGATGCTCCTCTTGGTAAAGGTTTGCAATATAAAATGAGGAAACTAAACATTTTCAGAAAAAAAAAAAAAAAAAAAAAAGTTATCTATGCCTGTGAGAACACAGATAAAATAAAAATAAAGTTAAAAATACTAATTACTACTATCATGACATCAAGTACTCACCAACTGACTGCTGCTTAAGAATTTCAGCTTCTTCCTCCTCTTCATTCTCTTTTGGTACCTCCTTTGGCGGAAGGATGCCTTTCCTGCGCAAGATGTCATTCCACTCTGTGTCTGCATTGGGGTCCTGAAATCATATTGACTTTGTTAAACTACACCTTTCTTTCACATGACCTACTAGGATACAAGTGAGAGAACAGCCTGCCGGAAGATTTTAGCACAAATTTGAAAGAACTGTCTCAAGGGAATAACTTTCATGTGCTGGGAATTACACTAATTGGAGGGGATTTATCATGAGGGTAATATTTTAAAGGCTATGTACACCTTTGGGGGCAATTTTTTTTATTATTACATTGTACTCATTTTAAACTAAAAATCCTTTTTAAATTGGTCTTTATTAAATATATATGGAGCCCTTTTTTCTGTACAGGGCTGAGATGCTCTACTAGAGGGACCAGAATTTTCTCCCTGCTCCATCAGCCAGCTCATCTCTGCTCTCTGACATTCTAAAGACTCATTATAGCTCAGTTCTTATCTTACTGATAAGAATGTGGCTAAGGCCCCTTTCACACGAGCGAGTCCCACACAACGGACTAGCAGCGTGTGTCAGGGAGAGCACCCATCCTGAACTCCCAGCACTGACGGGGGGTCGCATAGCATTATATTGTTTTATGATGCTATGTAACCCTTACAGTCCTGGAATGTATTGGATAACACTGACAACATTATGCCTGTGTTATCCAATACATTCCAGAACTCTAAGGCCCCTTTCACACGGGCATTGCGGGAAAATGTGCGGGTGTGTTGCGGGAACTCGCGTAAGAAAAATTGCGCGTGTTTGGTACCCAAACCCGAACTTCTTCACAGAAGTTCGGGCTTGGGATCGGTGTTCTGTAGATTGTATTATTTTCCCTTATAACATGGTTATAAGGGAAAATAATAGCATTCCGAATACAGAATGCATAGTACAATAGCGCTGGAGGGGTTAAAAAAAAAATAATAATTTAACTCACCTTAGTCCACTTGATCGCGCTGCCCGGCTTCTCGTCTGTCTCCTTTGTTGAACAGGACCTGTGGTGAGCATTCATTACAGGAACAGGACCTGTGGTGACGCCATGGTGATGGATCATGTGATGACCGGAGTGACGTCACCACAGGTCCTGTTCAGCAAAGGAGACAGAAGGAGATGCCGGGCTGCGCGATCAAGTGGACTAAGGTGAGTTAATAAAAATAAATAAATATATATATATATTTTTAACCCCTCCAGCGCTATTTTACTATGCATTCTGTATTCAGAATGCTATTATTTTCCCTTATAACCATGTTATAAGGGAAAATAATAATGATCGGGTCTCCATCCCAATCGTCTCCTAGCAACCGTGCGTGAAAATCGCCATTCATTTCTATGGGGCCTGCGTTACGTGAAAAACGCACAAAGAGGAGCATGCTGTGATTTTCACGCAACGCACAAGTGATGCGTGAAAATCACCGCTCATGTGAACAACCCCATAGAAATGAATGGGTCGGTATTCAGTGCGGGTGCAATGCGTTCAACTCACGCATCGCATCCGCGCGGAATACTCGCCCGTGTGAAAGGGGCCTAAGGGTTACAACTTACATAGCATCATAAATCAACATAATGCTATGCAACACCGGCAGTGCTGGGAGTTCAGGACGGAAGCTGTTGCATACTCGCGCTGCGAGTCTGGAGCGTGACACTCCCTTGTCTAAAAGGGAACTAAGGGTCCCTTTACACCGGACAATATTACAGCAGACAGTCAGGAAGGAATCGTTCTTTCCTGACAATTTGCTGCTGACTGGTGGAGGAGACCGATGCATTTACATGCAGCTATCTCCTCCAGAGTATGTAATAGGCAGTACATTTACACTGCCCAATAATCTCTAACGAGCGATGCTATGAACGCTCGTTAGCAATAATCTGCTCGATTCTCGGCCCTGTGAAGGGCCCTTTAAATAAGTGTTTAAGACCTCTTAGTAAATTAGGCTACTTTCACACTAGTGGCAGGGGAATCCGGCAGGCTGTTCCGTCGAGTGAACAGCCTGTCGGATCCGTGCTGCCGCTAGTGAACGTGTGCCACCAGACTGCCGCTCCGTCCCCATTGACTATAATATAACATGTCCAACATTTATTCCGGCAGCCTCTGGCCGGAACTCCACCCCCGCCCCCATTATAGTCAATGGGAAGGAGCGGCAGTCCGGGGGCACATGGTCACTAGCTGCAGGATGGATCCCGCAGGCTGTTCACCCGACGGAACAGCCTGCCGGAAGTCCGTGCCACTAGTGTGAAAGTAGCCTTAAAGATAAGGGTTATTAGATGAGCGCCACCAAGTGAAAGTAAGAAGTACGATTCACACAGCTAGAAAAACTGTTAACCCTTTGTAACAGAACAGCTCAATATTTTTAATAAAGACCAATTGAAAAAAAATATATAATTTCGCCTCGGAAGGTGTACGTAACCTTTAAGTTCGTTTTGCTTGCTTCTGCGTTTGTGTAGTGAAATCTGCAGTGAAACCATGCTCCCTTTCCAAAGCTAAAGCTAAAACCAACCACAATTTTTTTTTGCACAATTCACAAAGCCCTATTGTGTAACTTTTTGAAGCCAGAATCTTGGAGTGCAGAGCATGACAAATCCCCAGGGGTGCACCAGCAATGAGGCCAGGTGAGGCGATCGGATCAGGCAGCACCAGGTAGGGGCAAGAGGGGGGGCAGCGGAAGGGCCATGGGCAATGTCACTTGTCACTATGTGATTGTCCATATTGCCTGCTTTACTCGCTTAATTTTATTTTTGAATCGCATTATACACTGGTTGTATCCAGGGGTTATGACCACCCTGCAATCCAGCTTGCACACTATAGGAAATCACTGGTGACTGGGAGCATACATAGGTACGGCATGCGCAGCAGCTCCCGTCCCAGCCACTTCGTACCTGCGCTGCGGCAGTGGACAGCATCTACCAGGGCTGTGGAGTTGGCATCAGCAAGAAAGTACTGTACTGACTTCCTACGCCAGCTTTAAACGAAAAGTGTTAAATAAACTAAATATTAGCTCATTTATTAAATACATAGCTTATCGCTTATTTACTTTCATAGTAAAGTACCATGTTATGTACTCAGTGATACCTCGCAGAGACAGTTTTGGGTGGCTGGAGTCAAAGTATGGAAAATAGAGGTATCAGGATACGCCCCCAATGTCTGATAGGTGCCAGTCCTATGAGATCGCCAAAATGGCATGCTCGGCTATTTTTAGAAGTCCCATTGAAATGAATGGCAAGTGCGGCCAATCACTTCTATACGGCTTGCGGAAATAGCCGAGCCTAGCCATATGCCCCCAATGTCCAAGAAGTGAACATCTGTGATCCATTCCTGACATTTCAGGATCCTAGCAGGTCCTGCCACACACAAAGGGCCAGATTTATCATTACTCTGACAGCTCACTTCACTTTCACATATGGCTAAAGTCAGTTTTAGCCAAGTCAGATTTATAATCGGCCCTTTAAGACTGTAATAAATGGGGTTTGACGGTAGCAGTTTATCCGTCAGTAAGCAGTTTTACAAAAGTCGCACGTTTTTATGAAAAAGTCGCATGTTCTATTTAAAAGTCTCATAAGATAAGCATGGTCCTCACTGGAGTGAAATTGCACATTTTTTTTACGACTTTTTAAATAGTCCCAATAATAAATCTGTCTAGAGATTCATTTACATAAGAAAACACGCCCACTTTCAGAAAACTGGAGAGCGGAGTGCAGAGCAGAAAAGTCGCAAATTCTTGCGCAGTTTTAGCAATTGCGCAAAAATTTGCAACTTTCACTCCAATATTCTGACTTGAGCTAATGATAAATCTGGCCCAATGTCTTTTAGAGGTTAAAAATGTCTATAGAGTCATCAAGAAGAAGGAAAAAGGTGTTAGGCTACGTTCACGCCTGTGTTTTGCTTTCTGGTTTTGAGATCCGACAGAGGATCTCAAAATCGGAGCAAAACACATCAGTTTGAATAATACAACTGACTGCATCCGTTCAGAAGGGATCCGGTTCTATTACATCGAAAACGAACAGGACGGCACTAAAACCGCTGTAAGGCTACTTTCACACTTGCGGCAGGACGGATCCGACAGGCTATTCACCATGTCGGATCCGTCCTTCCGCTATTTCGCCGTACCGCCGCTCCGTCCCCATTGACTATAATGGGGACGGGGGCGGAGCTCCGGCACAGCACGGCGAAAGACGCCGGACTAAAAAGTCGGACATGCAGGACTTTTTAGTCCGGCGGCTTTCGCCGTGCAACGCCGTGCTGCGCCGGAGCTCCGCCCCCGTCCCCATTATAGTCAATGGGGACGGAGCGGCGGTACGGCGAAATATCGAAAGGACGGATCCGACATGGTGAACAGCCTGTCGGATCCGTCCTGCCGCAAGTGTGAAAGTACCCTAAATCAGTGAGTGGCGGACCCGTTTTTCCATGTTGTTTTCAGTTTCCCATGCCGCACACAAAAACACTGCTTGCAGCGGTATTGGGCCCGGCATGGGATTGCAATGGAAACACTTTGTTCCGGTTTGTCCCCGTTGACAATGAATGGGGACAAAACGGAAGAGTTTTCCTCAGATCCTATGACGGATCTCAAAACCTGAAAAAAAGAAAACGCAGATGTGAAAGTAGCTATTTCTTCCAAGATTACAGGGATCGAAAAGAAAACCAGACATGCTATCAGTATGGAGCTGTCAGGACCCGTTAGTGGACGTACATGTATGACCAGTGTAGCACTACTCACCAGACACAAGGGCAGCCCCTGCAAGAAAAGTGCAAAGAGGGGAGCAGGACAGACGCCACCCTGACACCGGCATGTCATGGAGAAGTGACTGAGGCACTAACCTGCATGGTGGCGGCACGGCTCCTTCTCCCTACAGAGACCGAGGTCAATAGCGAAAGACACAACAGGAACGTTCTCCCACACTGGGTATGGCGAGGGAAGCACAACACAGGAACGTTCTCCCACACGTTACCTGCGCTCATACACTGGGTATGGCGGGGGAAGCAATTCTCTGTCACACCGCGCGCGACTTCCGCTCCTTCACATCTCCATATAAGGAAGGGCAGAGTGTGTGGGACGGGAGCAGCTGGGCTGTGGCAGGAGCGTGGGCTGGAAAATACCTTCCCCCAGTATTTCTGGGGGAATCAGGAGGGTAACGCGCCCCTCACCCTCAGGCAGTACGATAGACGCAATGCTGGTGTATAATATGGACGGTACTAGGAGAAGAGGGGTCGTCAGGGACCGACATATGCCCTGTCCAGACCCCCCACGTCTCCCTCTTTTGGACCCAAGTCCCTCTTTTCCACTTAAATCTCCCTCTTTTTGATGCGAGGAATAGATTTGCATTGTCACACTTACAAATTGATCAAGAAAGTGTTTGGTGCTTATCTGTATATTTGATGCAATTTGGATTTTTAGACATTTCTCTATTCCGATAGTTTTTGTGCTATTGTGCGCTAGGAAAACTACTAGGGAAAATGGACTTTCACACAATGAACCACAAGGCCCCTTTCATACGAGCGAGTATTCCGCACGGGCCGTTCATTTCTATGGGGCTGTGCACATGTGCGTTGGTTTTCACGCATCACTTGTGCGTTGCGTGAAAATCGCAGCATGCTCTATATTCTGCTATTTCACGCAACGCTGGCCCTATAGAAGTGGATGGAGCTGCGTGAAATGTGTTTTTCACGGATGGTTGCTAAGAGATGTTTCTAAACGCATTAAATCGCATTGCACCCGCGCGATAAAAACTGAATGCGATCGCAGACAAAACGAAATTGTGCATTTTTTACTGAATGCATTCGCAACGCATCCGGATCTAATCCTTACAAGCTTTTCTGCAAGGGGCCTAAGTGTCTCTCTTTGACCGTCCAAAAAGTTGGGAGGTATTCCTGTCTTCATGTGAGACACTGGATGGAGGGATCAGAGAATGTGGTACCTGGCCGAAAATCGCTGTTTTCCCGGTGCCCTAGATCTGTCTGGTTCCTGGTAGGGTTGCCTTTTTTTGCAGCCAAAAATGCATCAAGTGTGAATGGGTGTAACTGAATGAGCTCTTAACCCTTTAGGCTAGGTTTACACGACGACATTTGTCGCGCGACAGATAGGGCCCAACTACGCTGCAACATTTGTCGCACAACAATTTTTCTAATGGTAATCTATGGTGTCGCACTGCGACATGTTGCGACTGTGACACGACAGTCGTAGAAAAATACATCTCTAATGGATTTTTTTGCGACTGTCGCAGTCGCAGCATGTCGCATGTTGCAGTGCGACACCATAGACTACCATTAGAAAAATTATTGGTGCGACAAAATGTTGTTGTGGCCGGAGATTTTTTCTTTTTTTTTGGTTCTTTTTGTTTTTTACTCTCAGCCTTTCCAAAGCCATTACTTTTTTATTTTTCCATTCAAATAGCCGTATAGCTTATTGTACTTTTATTATCTTTATTACTTTTTTTTACAAACATTAATATTTCTTTTTTACAGACAATTTACTTAATTTACATACAGTAAGAGTCAGAGACTGAAAGCTACATGGTGCCTGTAAACCAATCCATCAAAATCTGCACTGCAAAGGGTGGTCCTTCCCTTCTGTAACCTGCAGCGTACCCAAACAGCAGTTTAAGTCCACATTTCTGTACCCAGTAGAAGCCACCTAACAATTTAAACGGTGTGGTATATCACAAATGGCACAATATATTGGACTCTGAAATGCCATATTTGTGGAAACCTTGCAATTTTCATTTTGCATGCTGCACCGCCCGTTAATTTCTACAAAATACCTTTGGAATCAAAATGCTGACCCTTGATTAGTAACATGAGAGGTGTAGTTTCTAAAATGGGGTCACGTTTTGGGTTGGTTTTCACTGTATGGGCAAATGTGACGTAGCACCCGAAAAATCGACATGCCAAATGCCACTCCTTTTCTTCTGAGCCCTGCCACGTGTACATAGAGTATTTTATGTTCACATGTACGGCATTTCTGTACCCAGTAGAACCTGCCTAACAATTTAAGAAGTGTGGTGTGAGTCTTAGATGGCACCAGCTGGGCACAGCATATTGGGCACTGAAATGCTATATCTTTGTAAAAATTTACATTTTTTATGTGCACAGTCCACTGCGCATTAATTTCTGCAAAAAAAAACTGTGGCATCAAAATGTACACTCGACCCCCTCAATACCTTGATGAGCATAGTTTCCAAAATGGGGTCACTTCTCAATGAGTTAAATTTATTATTTTGCCCCAGAACCCTAAGAGTTGTCAGTATCACCATTTGGGGTTAATGCACATGGTGCTCGTTTACTCCTGAACCCTGTTGTATGTCCAAGTAAAAGATTGGGGCCATGTGAAGGGTGTTTCTAAAACCAGGAAGCGGAGCATACTAATCAGAGGGCTGTTCTTTTACACTGGCACACGCCAGGCACAACATATTGGACACTGAAATGGCAAATCTATGTAAAAATTGCAATTTTCACTTTGCACCTTCTGCTGTGCATTCATTTTTTGCAAAAGACCTGTGGGGTCAAAATTCTCAGTAAACCCCTTGATAAATTCTTAGAGGGGTGTAGCCTCTAAAACGGGGTCATTTATGGGTGGTTTTTGTTATGTAAGCAATTCAAAGTCACTTCAGAACTGAACCGATCCTTAAGAAGATGGTTTTGATAATTTTCTTGAAATTTTGAAAAATTGCTTCTAAAATTCGGAGCCTTCTATTGTCCGAAAAAAATAATATGACATTTACAAAGTGATGTCAACATATTTTGTAAGGGATCACAATATGTCTTAAAACAGAGAAGTTCAAATGTAGAAAATGCTATATTTGCCAAATTTTCTGGTAAAACATATGGACCCAAATGCAAAATAAGGCTTGGTGAGAAAGCAAAAAACAAATGCAGTCTGGACTTTAACCCCTTAAGGACTTAGGACGTATCGGTACGGCATGGGTCCCGAGTCCTTAAGGACCCATGACGTACCGGTACGTCATAACTTGAAATCTGTATTCCGGCGCCCCAGGGGTTAATCGGAACGGGATTTCGGCTGAAATCATTCAGCCGGCATCCCGTAACAATGCAGGGGGGGGGGGTCATTTGACCCCCCCGCATCGGCGATCACAGAAAACAGCAGGTCAATTCAGACCTGCGGTTTGCTGCGCTTTGTGCAGTTTCTGATCCCCGCGGGCCCTGACCGCGGGGATCAGAAGCTTTAGTGTCCCTAAAATATATATTTTACACCCCCCCCCTGCACCCCTGCATGATTTTTTGACGGCGGGTGGTGCAGGGGGGGAGTTGTGGGGGCGGTGCGGCAGGCGGGATCGCGATCCCCCGCCTGCCTCCCCTTGTATAATCGTTGGTCTCTAGTGGGTATACCAGGGTGCCAGCACATTGCTGGCACCCTGGTATAAACGGCTGACATCGATGATGCGATGTCAGCCGTTTAACCCTTTCCATACAGCGGTCCGTACGGACCGCTGTATGGAAAAAGTTAACAGTAAGAGGGAGCTCCCTCCCTCTCCCATCGGGGGGCTGCTGTGCCTTTGCAGCCCCCCGATGGAGAGGGAGAGAGCCCCCAGACAGCCCCCCTCAGCCCTGTACTTACCCTTCCCGTCTGCGAAGTTCTGACAACTACTGAGCAGACGGGGAAGGTTCCCATGGCAACAGGACGCCTCTCATGCATCCTGCTGTCCATGGTGCTGAACAGATCTGCGCTAAAGGCAGAGATCTGTTCAGACAAAGTGTAAGTAAAATACAGTACAGAACAATATATATTGTTCTGTACTGTATTATACAGACATCAGACCCACTGGATCTTCAAGAACCAAGTGGGTCTGGGTCAAAAAAAAAGTGAAAAAAAAGTAAAAATCCAAAAACACATTTATCACTGATTAAAAATGAAAAAAATAAAATTCCCTACACATGTTTGGTATCGCCGCGTCCGTAACGACCTGATCTATAAAACGGTCATGTTACTTTCCCCGCACGGTGAACGCCATAAAAAAATAAAAATAAAAACTATTAGGATATTGAAATTTTGCCCACCTTACTTCCCAAAAAAGGTAATAAAAGTGATCAAAAAAGTCGCATGTACGCCAAAATAGTACCAATCAAACCGTCATCTCATCCCGCAAAAATCATACCCTACCCAAGATAATCGCCCAAAAACTGAAAAAACTATGGCTCTTAGACTATGGAAACACTAAAACATGATTCTTTTGGTTTCAAAAATGAAATCATTGTGTAAAACTTAAATAAATAAATAAAAAGTATACATATTAGGTATTGCCGCGTCCGTATCGACCGGCTCTATAAAATTATCACATGACCTAACCCCTCAGGTGACCACCGTAAAAAAATTAAAATAAAAACGGTGTAAAAAAAGCAATTTTTTGTCATCTTACGTCACAAAAAGTGTAATAGCAAGTGATCAAAAAGTCATATGCACCCCAAAATAGTGCCACTCAAACCGTCATCTCATCCCGCAAAAAATGAGACCCTACTCAAGATAATCGCCCAAAAACTGAAAAAACTATGGCTCTTAGACTATGGAGACACTAAAACATTTTTTTTGTTTTAAAAATGAAATCATTGTGCAAAACGTACATAAATAAAAAAAATTGTATACATATTAGGTATCGCCGCGTCCGTGACAACCTGCTCTATAAAATTACCACATGATCTAACCTGTCAGATGAATGTTGTAAATAACAAAAAAAAAAAACGTGCCAAAAAAGCTATTTCTTGTTACCTTGCCGCACAAAAAAGTTTAATATAGAGCAACCAAAAATCATATGTACCCTAAACTAGTACCAACAAAACTGCCACCCTATCCCGTAGTTTCTAAAATGGGGTCACTTTTTTGGAGTTTCATCTCTAGGGGTGCATCAGGGGGGCTTCAAATGGGACATGGTGTCAAAAAAACCAGTCCAGCAAAATCTGCCTTCCAAAAACCGTATGGCATTCCTTTCCTTCTGCGCCCTGCCGTGTGCCCGTACAGCGGTTTACGACCACATATAGGGTGTTTCTGTAAACTACAGAATCAGGGCCAGAAAAAATGAGTTTTGTTTGGCTGTTAACCCTTGCTTTGTAACTGGAAAAAAAATATTAAAATGGAAAATCTGCCAAAAAAGTGAAATTTTGAAATTGTATCTCTATTTTCCATTAAATCTTGTGCAACACCTAAAGGGTTAACAAAGTTTGTAAAATCAGTTTTGAATACCTTGAGGGGTGTAGTTTCTTAGATGGGGTCACTTTTATGGAGTTTCTACTCTAGGGGTGCATCAGGGGGGCTTCAAATGGGACATGGTGTCAAAAAAACAGTCCAGCAAAATCTGGCTTCCAAAAACCATACGGCGCACCTTTCCCTCTACGCCCCGCTGTGTGGCCGTACAGTAGTTTACGGTCACATATGGGGTGTTTCTGTAAACGGCAGAGTCAGGGCAATAAAGATACAGTCTTGTTTGGCTGTTAACCCTTGCTTTGTTAGTGGAAAAAATGGGTTAAAATGGAAAATTAGGCAAAAAAAAGAAATTCGCAAATTTCATCCCCATTTGCCAATAACTCTTGTGCAACACCTAAAGTGTTAACGAAGTTTGTAAAATCAGTTTTGAATACCTTGAGGGGTGTAGTTTATAGAATGGGGTCATTTTTGGGCGGTTTCTATTATGTAAGCCTCGCAAAGTGACTTCAGACCTGTAGTGGTCCCTAAAAATTGGGTTTTTGTAAATTTCTGAAAAATTTCAAGATTTGCTTCTAAACTTCTAAGCCTTGTAACATCCCCAAAAAATAAAATATCATTCCCAAAATGCTACAAAGATGAAGTAGACATATGGGGAATGTAAAGTAATCACAATTTTTGGGGGTATTACTATGTATTACTGAAGTAGAGAAACTGAAAGTTTGAGATTTGCAAATTTTTCTAAATTTTTGGTAAATATGGTATTTTTTTATGTAAAAAAATTAACTTTTTTGACCCAATTTTAGCAGTGTCATGAAGTACAATATGTGACGAAAAAACAATCTCAGAACGGCCTGGATAAGTCAAAGCGTTTTAAAGTTATGAGCACTTAAAGTGACACTGGTCAGATTTGCAAAAAATGGCCAAGTCCTTAAGGTGAAATAGGGCTGAGTCCTTAAGGGGTTAAAGACCCTAAATCCAGTGTACAGTATATGTACAACAGATGTTGCAAAGGGGTTAATAGCACTGATACATTGACTAGAATAAAGCAACATAAAAATGTCCCTTCATACTGCTAGGGTGGCTGTATACGGTGCAGATTACGTGTGGTTTTTTTCACATGGATTTTGTGCGGAAAAGCTGCAGCTTATTACAGGCCCAGCAAAGTGTATGAGATTAGACAAATCTCACGGATAGGGGTGAGCGAACCCAGACCGTATCAATAAGCTTTTAAGCAGGGCAGCCAATCAATAAGCTTTTAAGCTGTGGGCACTTAGAAGCCATCACAGTCATGCCTAGTATTGGCATGGCTGTGATTGGCTGGCGCAGCACATGACCCCGCGTGCATGTGTTACTCCGCCATTCTGCTATAACTAGTGTAGGCACAGGACACTGCTGCAGTGAAGGGTAGTGTTAGGCTTTTAATGTGGTTGTTCAGTCTGTGGGTGACCTGTAGGCATTTCTGTTTAGTGCAGTACACCTCCTTTGCACCAGTGACACAGAAATACAATACTTAAACAGGCTGTTATTTCTGTGGGTGACCTATAGCCATTTTTTGGGGTTTAAAACACCTCCTTTGCGTCTGTCTTACTGTAATTGAATAATCAGTCTGTTAATTGTGTCGTTGACATTAAGCCAATTTTTGGGGAGCAAAACACCTCCTTTGCATCCGTGACACGGAAATAGAATAGTTAATCTGTCTGTTAATTCTGTGGGTGACCTATAGCCATTTTTTGGGTTGAGATACACCTCATTTGCATCCATGACACAGAAATACAATTGTTCGTCTGTCAGCCAATTTTGTGGGTGACCGTAAAAAAAATTAGGAGAGCACCAAATGAGGAACGTGGCTGTGTGCCACTTCCCAATGTTTTGGGGCCTCCACAAACCAAAAATAAAGAAAACAAACAAAAACGTGTTGGCTACCTCCTCCCTCTCTTCTACCTACACCGCCATGTCCGCCTCCTCCTCCACTCTGACCTCCACCTCCTGGTTCAAGATTATTATGTCTTATATTGGCAGAGTAGAGAAGTATACCTGGTGCACCCCAAAAATGGCTAAAGGTCACACACAGAATTCACAGACAAATCAAAGCACAAAAACAGTGTTGACTACCTACCTCCTCTGCCTACACCGCCACGTCTACAGCCTCCTCAACTTACCACTCCACGTGGACCTCCGCCTCCTGGTTAAAGATTATTTTCTTTATTTTTATGTATTCTATGTTAGGGCAATTGTTCTCTAGCCATTTCTACAACTATTTTACAGCCATTTTACCGCCCTAAAGTTCAGGTACCCATTGACTTCAATGGGGTTTGGGTTCAAGTTTGGGTACCTGAATCAAACTTTGAAACAAAGTTCGGTCGAACCCGAATATCCACGGGTTCGCTCATCCCTACCCACGTACGCTTAACTTTTTTTAGGTGTGAAAATTCGCCTGTTGTGCAGATTTTAAAATCTGCAGCATGTCAATTGGTTTGTGTGATTCCGCACTGTAGAGTGGTTTTCCCCATGGACTTCAATGGGGCTGTTTACATAAACAGAAAAAACTGCATAAAGGCTGCACAAAAATGCACCAAAACCGCATTAATTGTCATGTGTATTCTTTGTACGGTTTTGCAGAATTTCTGTACTCTGTGCAGGCAATCTAAGAATACTGAAAATACGTATAAATGCCATGCCACTCTCCCCAACCGATCCTGTGAATATTAGCGGATAGCCTGGATGGAGAAGTGCATTTCACAGGAGAAATTGTCTGCTTGATAATGAAACAATCTCTCTGTGTGAAAAAATGCAATTTTCAGCTACACTTGTGATCTCCTCAGAAAGTGAAATTTAAATTATCCTTGAGGAAAATGATTTAACCTTTTCATTTAGCTTGTATAATTTCACACTTCATAGTAGACAAGGTACCCTGGAATAGTGCACTTTGTATGTCCTGTTTATATACTACAGTTATTACGCCATGGTATATTCACTCTGCAGATTTTAGCTGGCTGTCTGAGCAATCAGGCGGCCAAATTTCGGGTCCCACGCAATGAAAAACCACCATGGACCCTGGAGAGCAAACAAAAGCAAAAGCAGTTTTTACCATTTCTGTGTTCTGTATTCTCTCAATGAGTGCTGCGTATAGAATACAGGCAGTGGCGGTCCCATGACTGGTTATATGGCCACCAGGATTTCAGTACTAGGAAATTACTGCTGGGCCTAACTAGAACCAGCTCAGTCCTAATGCTAGGGCTACACTGCGACACTGGCCGTGGCCAGGATCACAATAAACATACACATACATGTTCATCTTGGCCGTACCTGTGTATTCTATGGGGACATTAATGGACCGGAGCTAAACTGCAGCCGCTACATGTGTCCCTACTTTAATTTTTGCTTATATGGCCACAGATTAGCGTCTGTGCCTGGAGTTCAGTTAAAAGGGTCAACATCGGACTTGGTGGTGCTAAGCCTGTGATGCCACCTAATGTGAGTAAAACTGTATTAGGGTACTTGTACATGTAATGGATGCAGTGTGAATTTGTGTGCAAAAAATCTGTTGCATTTTGTATTACCAGCAAAGTGTATGATATTTTAACAGCTGTCAGCCGCATGCTACAACAAAAATCTGCTGCACATATTGACCTAAGGATTTTAAATCCGCAGAATGTCCATTTTTGCTGTTAACCACCTCAGACATAAACCTTGCATTCAGAGGAATTTTAATTATCACAGCGGTAACCCATCAGTGAGGGGCACCCGCCCTGAGTCTACAGGAACCCAAACACTTCCAATTCTGCATTCAAACCTTCAGGTGTTATAGAATTAAATTCAAAGATTCGCCTTGATTCAAGCCTGGACATTTTGCTAATATGATCACCCTCCTCCAATTCCTTTCTACCTTTTCCAAAGCTGCATATTTTATTCCAGTTGGATCTCTATTGTGCATAAGTTTAAAATGTTTAGATAATGTATGTTTTTCATATCCACTTTTTATATTATTCATATGTTCCGAGATCCGCTTTTTTAGAGTTCTCTTGGTCCTTCCAACATACTGCTTATTACAAGGGCATTGTATAACGTAAATTACGTTGGTGGAATCACAAGTTAAGCAGTCCGTGATTGTGTGTACATAGGTGCTGGAGGTCGCTTCTATTTTCATAGTTTTTTGGGAAAGGACCTAATCTTGCAGTTTGTACATTTTCCACATCTAAAAAAACCTTTAGATTTTACCCACTGGTGTATAGGATTGTGTTTTCGTTTTACTGACTTGATTGAGGGGGCTACTTTCAGGCCCAAATTCGGAGCCTTTGTGAAGGTAATTGATAGGTTGTCTTTCTTGACGTAGTGCCAATGTCTCGGAATTATTTTACGGATCTCCCTATATTGTGAGTTATATGGTAAAATCATACGTAATTATCAAGATCTCTTGGGGGTTTTATCTCTTCTTTAAAAAAAAAAATCCTCTCTCTTCATATCCCTTACCTTGGTGCATTGTCTATTATGTTAGTTGGATATTTTTTCACCAGAAATTGCTGCTTCATTATTACTGCCTCTTTTTCAAAATCTTCTTCGCTAGTACAGTTTCTCTTAGGGTCCATTCACATGCCCGCAACGTGTTTTGCGGATCCGCAAAACACGGACAGCGGCAATGTGCATTTCGCATTTTGCGGACCACACATTGCCGACACTAATAGAATATGCCTATTCTTGTCTGCAATTGAGGACAAGAATGGGACATGTTCTATTTTTTTCGGGAACGGAGTTGCGAACCGCAATTCCGTTCCGCAAAATGCGGAACAAAATTGCGGACGTGTGAATGGACCCCTAATGCGTCTAAATTGTCCCAGGAAACTGGAACAAGAAAGAAAGATATGGGTTTCCCATGAACTCCATTTGTCGACACTCCGGGAGTATTATAAAGTTGGGAGAATACCTAGGGGCCTTCGTTCTCACCTTAGACCTATCCTTTTGCCCAATAACAAGGAATTTTGCGCAAAATTTGAAATGATTTCCAATCGCTATTCCATGGACATCATGCTCCTGAATATGGAGTACTTACAGATAGAGCTGGAAGCTAATCAGAAACGCATTAATATGCTAGAGAACCAGCTAGACACTCTATTATCTGCAGCTGAAATATCAACGATTAAAGTTAAACTGGATATTGATTTGACAAAATACCGCAGTAATATAGAAACTACCAAACGACAAAAATGGCAGCGAGACCTGGATGATTATATGAGAGGAGATGTTTACAGGAAGCAAACCATGGGACGGCAGAGGAATCAAACTATGCAATTTAAACCAAAACCTCGACGCAAGCCGCATAATGAAAGATCAGAAAGGGATATGACGGCCACAGAGTCATCAGAGGATTGCAGCTATGAATTTCCTTTTTTAGGACAAGGATCCGACCGGAGAAGGCGAGACGACAAAGGAGGGGAGGAACAAAACATAGGCGATGGAGGAAGTACCGTAATGACCAGATCCAAGAAACCCCCTGTGGCCCAGACCCGGACGGGACATTTGAACAAAATGAAAGAACAGGCCACGAGCAGACCGAAATAGATATGCTTGTGGTAAATATATCTTCGTTCACCTTTACCGAATCCGAATTGACTCTGCTCAATAAGGGCTTATCCTATTGCCCTACCATGTTCATAGACTGGTTTGAATACGAGGTTGATTTGTATATGTTTTTTAGACGTTTAAGGCTCAAAGGTTTTTTTTCTGAAAAGGATGGTAATATCACTAATGAGGGGAGGGGTGATAGGGATCACATTATGACCCTTAAAGAGTTTAATCTCTCATTAAAAAGCAGGTTCCAACCCCCGCCAAATATAGATGTTATTGAGGCCTATATAGCATTGGTCAAGAAAGGTATGCAAAAATTAAGAGAACAATCTCAGATTAGATTTAAATCTAATCTAACCAGGACAGAAAGAGAAACACTTAACAAACTTAGCAATAGGGATGAAATAACCATTAAGCCCGCCGACAAAGGCGGAGCTATCGTCATCATGGATACGGTGAAGTATGAACAGGAGATACAGAGACAACTGGATGATGCCTCGGTGTATCGCCTCGTCGACCATGACCCTAAATTCGAGATTTCTCGTAAGATTAGGCTCCTGGTCGATGACGCATACGCCGAGGATATCATTGACAACTCATTACATGACTACCTTATCGTAGTGCATCCCGTGACACCGGTTCTGTACACCCTGCCGAAGATTCATAAGGACAGAGTTGATCCACCAGGACGCCCTATAGTGTCTGGGATCAACTCTGTCCTTTCACGCCATTTTTTTGGATGGAGTACTCCAAAAATATGCTATTGATGCAACGTCCTATGTGAAGGATACCACCCATTTCTTACTTAAGTTAAGGGAGTTGACATTTCAGCCAGGGGACACACTGGTCTCATTTGATGTGGTCAGTCTTTACACCAGTATTGACCATGACAAAGGACTTGAAGCAGTTAGGTATGCCTTACGCAACTCAGAGTATACACCTGTTATGGTGAATTTTATTCTGGCGTTGCTAGAGATCATACTAACGTGCAATTATTTTAAGTTTAAAGATCAATTCTTTGTGCAAAACAGGGGGACCGCGATGGGGTCTAATGCAGCACCGGTGTATGCTAACATCTACATGTCCTATGTAGAGAGTTCGTCTGTGTATCCATCCAGCTTCTTCAGTAAAGTGAGGGGCTGGATGAGATACATAGACGATATCTTTCTTATATGGACAGGTACTGAATCTGAATTGGAGGCATTTAATGAACATTTGAATAACATCCACCCAGCATTGAAATTTACTAGAGTCAGTTCCAAAACCCAATTACAATTTCTGGACACACTGGTGTGTGTACAGGGGGATGTATTGGGCACGGACATCCACATAAAGAATACTGATAAGAACAATATCTTGCAATATGACAGCTCACACCCACGAGCAATGATAAAATCGCTCCCCTATAGTCAATTCCTGCGAGTACGCAGAATAGTTAGTGATGAAGAAAGGGTGGAGGTCAGATTGCAAGAAATGAACCAAAAATTTATCAGGAGAGGCTATCCCCTACAATTGACGAACAAACATCAGGATAGGGCTCGTAGGATGGAGAGGGAAATGTTGCTCAAGAAAAATGAAAATAAAACACAGATACAAGCCAGAATCCCTTTTGTATCTAGGTACACAGCAGCGAGCAGACAGGTTGCCACGGTGATCAGAAAAAACTGGACATTGCTTACTCAGGCATTTCCAGATACCCCAGAATTCAAAAATCCCCCCCTGTTTTCATATAGGAGAGGCCCCAATGTCAGGGATAAATTGGTACACGCAGACAAACCCCTGAATGCACAACAACATAAACAAACAGGATGTTACCCATGCCTAGGCTGCTGCCACTGTAATAACATGGCAAAAGGTAAAACATTTGTACATCCGCACACAGGGAAAAGATATGAGATCAGGAAGTTCTATACCTGTAATTCAACTCATGTTATGTATATCCTTCAGTGCCCGTGTGGGCTCCTTTATGTGGGGGAGACCACACAGGAGGTCAAAAAGAGGATTACACAGCACAAGTCCAAAATCCGCAAGGAAGCCCTGGACCTTCCAGTACCGGAACATTTCCACAAATTGGGACACAGTGTGTCACAATTAAGGTTCCAGGTAATAGATGGAATACCACCACTTAGGAGGGGGGGAGATCGAGAAACCCTTCTAAAACAATTGGAACTTAAGTGGATATATAGGTTAAATACACGGGAACCAAGGGGACTCAACAGGGACTTCAATTTGGGGGTCTTCCTGTAAGGGATCCCTGTTTCTTTCACACAGTATAGATGAACAAACTCTTTTTTGTTTTTAGTAACTAAGTTTTGTGCCCAACAAAGGTTATTGTTGTGAGGATTTTATGTATGGGTTTCACTTAACACTTCTTTTTATATTTATTCTTGTCCCCCCATAGGATGGACCTCACCGGGACTATCCCTGATCCGCAAATTTTCCCATGCTGACCCCGTTTAACTCAGCCTGATATCTGACATTGTATGGTGCTTGGGTTTGGGAGGCGGTGGTAAGTGCATGACGTTGGTCCATGGCCACTGAACATATAATGATGCATGAGTGGACAGCCGCGGTGGGCCACCTGGACTGTTGTCACTTTGCGGTGATCGATCCGTGTGGTGCCCTTAGCGACTGAAAATAACCCTGAAAAGTGTACACATGTCTCATCTGATGTCACGGATGGGGACATGTACACTTTCATAAGGAGAAGTATGCATGGGTATGGGGTATCCTCAGGAAGGAGGGAGAACCGAGTGAAATCGGTATTCCACCTGGAGGAACCACATATAACATTTAGGGACTTGAACCCGTGATTTAATAGAGTAATTTTAAATGTTACTGCCTGAGGACCGATGACATTGACCTTTCCACCCACCGCCACTCACCCTTTCACTATCTATATAATGAGGAGGTAGTATGTGGGGTAACGCGGATGATCCAGCAGTTTGTTGTGTCAATAGCCGCGTCCCCATGGTAACTACCTGCGTCATGACTCGGGTCATCTGGTGCGATGCCGGGAAGCACTTTTGCCTGTGGATACCGACAACAGATGACGCGATACTTGAAAAAAAAATTTCTATTGGCTGATGGTAGGCGGGCACGCATGCGCAGTGCGACTTCCGGGACGCTGAGTTCAGCGCGCTGTAAGAACACTGCGGACATGGGTTAGAACCCCGGGGACGTCACCTTAGGGTAGGAGACAATGTTATTATTATATAGAAGTGTATATGTTTATATGTCACTAAGATTGTTCACCATACTGGATTGGAAACAATCCTCATTATTATGACGATGTATATGTATTTGGATATAATTGGATATATCACCTCACCTGGGGAAGCGATGGCTCCACCCACTTTGTATGGTATAAAGCACACACAGACTAAATTCATTTTGTTGCTTGAGAAAGACCGGGTTAGGTCGAAACGTCGCACCATCTTGCTGTATATGGAATAAACCACCATGGATTTATCACATTGACGAGTGCTGCGGATTTCTTGTATATCTATTCTGACGTTGGGATCATCAGCCAGGGTCCCCATCTGCGTGCACCACTACCTTCTAGGTATTTTCCTGAATGGCTTTCCCTTATGTGGGACAGTAGTGCTGCCAAACCGTTTTTGTATATTAAATTGTCCCAGGGGCACACTTAATAACCATTTTGGTAGATGGCAGCTAGTGTGTATTAAATAACAGTTCTTGCTAACTTCCTTCTGGTATGTATTGCAGATCAGGTGTCTATTATCCACCCGAATCTGCAAATCCAAGAACTCCACGACCGAGTCACTTACATTAGACACAAAGTGTACATTTTTTGTATTGATATTTAGTTCTTCTAAAAAAATTACTAGCTCGTTTGCTCCCTTCTGCCATATAAAGAAAATGTCATCTATATATCGTTGCCAGAGCACCAGACCTGCCCCTAGCTTGGGAGTGATGATGTCCTCTTCCCAGTCCGCCATAAATAAATTGGGGGCAAATCTGGTGCCCATGGCAGTCCCCTGAGTCTGAAGAAAAAAATCTGTATCGAAATAAAAATAGTTGTGTTAAAATAAACTGAACCCCTTCCACTATAAAATCTATTTGTTCCAAAGGTAGTCTTTCCTCATCTATCAATCTTCTTTTTAGGGATGTCCCGATACCAGTATCGGTATCGGGACCGATACCGGACATTTGCACGAGTACATATACTCGTGCAAATGTCCCCGATACCACTGCCGATACCTGTGCGCCGCTTCTAAATGTGTCTGTGTCCGTCCGCGGCCTGCCCCTGCATCTCGCACAGCAAATACAGCTTCAGAGGCAGCAGCAGGCAGTGTAATAGGAGCCTACAGTGAAAGCTAGCCCCGCCCCTCCCCACCCTCCAACCAATCAGAGGCAACCAGCACTGACTCACAGCACAGGGGGAGGAGTCGCAGGGACTCAGAGAATCGTCTGAGAGTTTATTAGTTAAAAGAATCGAATGAGTCAGAGACTGTGTCACCGAGTCCCTGCCGCCAGACTTCCTGCTCTGCGGCTCACTGTCTCCCGACAAGTCCGTCCGGGGGGAGGGCGTTAGTATAGCATGTAGCAGAGCTGTGTGTGTACAGGGTGCATGCAGCAGTGTAGCAGAGCAGGAAGCCTGGCAGGGACTCGGTGACACAGTCTCTGACTCATTCGATTCTTTTAACTAATAAACTCTCAGACGATTCTCTGAGTTCCTGCAATAACTATACATTGTAATTACATCACAGTCTGCTTCACTGCAGCAGAGCTGTGTTTGCCAGGAGCGAGTCCCTCTTGACCTTCGGTTCACTTGAGAGCGAAATGCCTCTCCAGAGTCCAGACACCCTCCGGCCTCCTCAAACAGAGTTCGCCTGCCAGTAGTTTTAAAAGTTATAGGAACCGACCCTAGTAAGTGTATAAAGATTAGTTAGAAGATTATAAGCAGC
Organism: Bufo bufo; assembly: GCF_905171765.1. Classification (NCBI taxonomy): domain Eukaryota; kingdom Metazoa; phylum Chordata; class Amphibia; order Anura; family Bufonidae; genus Bufo; species Bufo bufo. The sequence goes on from NC_053391.1 coordinate 440,835,178, forward strand.
CCAAGTGGTCACAGACAGAAAGAAATAAAGGTGTTGTGTCTGTCTTCTATGGCCCTGGTCCTTCCCTTCCTGCCTGCAAGCTGCACATTGATCTCTAAAAGCAGGCATTAGGGCAAGAAGAAAAATACATTACTGTATAATGGCCACAAGACTATTATACTGAGGAGGGAGGGCTTCAAAATTTTTGTCCTGACTCCTTATAGTAGCATCTCCTTGTGGCCCTCATACAGTATAATGTCTCCTTGTGGCTGCCCCCATACAGTATAACGTCTTCTTGTGGCCCCCATACAGAATAATGTCTCCTTGTGGCTGCCCCCATACAGTATAACATCTCCTTGTGGCTGCCCCCATACAGTGTAACGTCTCCTTGTGGCTGCCCCCATACAGTATAACGTCTCCTTGTGGCTGCCCCCATACAGTATAACGTCTCCTTGTGGCTGCCCCCATACAGTATAATGTCTCCTTGTGGCTGCCCCCATACAGTATAACGTCTCTTTGTGGCTGTCCCCATACAGTATAACGTCTCCTTGTGGCTGACCCCATACAGTATAACGTCTCCTTGTGGCTGCCCCCATACAGTATAACGTCTCCTTGTGGCTGCCCCCATACAGTATAATGTCTCCTTGTGGCTGCCCCCATACAGTATAACGTCTCCTTGTGGCTGCCCCCATACAGTATAATATCTCCTTGTGCCTGTTCCCATACAGTATAACATCTCCTTGTGGCTGCCCCCATACAGTATAACGTCTCCTTGTAGCTGCCCCCATACAGTATAACGTCTCCTTGTGGCTGCCACCATACAGTATAACGTCTCCTTGTGGCTGCCCCCCATACAGTATAACGTCTCCTTGTGGCTGCCCCCATACAGTATAATGTCTCCTTGTGGACGCCCCATACAGTATAACGTCTCCTTGTGGCTGCCCCCATACAGTATAATGTCTCCTTGTGCCTGTTCCCATACAGTATAACATCTCCTTGTGGCTGCCCCCATACAGTATAACGTCTCCTTGTAGCTGCCCCCATACAGTATAACGTCTCCTTGTGGCTGCCACCATACAGTATAACGTCTCCTTGTGGCTGCCCCCCATACAGTATAACGTCTCCTTGTGGCTGCCCCCATACAGTATAATGTCTCCTTGTGGACGCCCCATACAGTATAACGTCTCCTTGTGGCTGCCCCATACAGTATAACGTCTCCTTGTGGCTGCCCCCATACAGTATAACGTCTCCTTGTGGCTGCCCCCATACAGTATAATGTCTCTTTGTGGCTGCCCCCATGCGGTATAACGTCTCCTTGTGGCTTCCCCCATACAGTATAACGTCTCCTTGTGGCTGCCCCCATACAGTATAACGTCTCCTTGTGGCTGCCCCCATACAGTATAACGTCTCCTTGTGGCTGCCCCCATACAGTATAACGTCTCCTTGTGGCTGCCCCCATACAGTATAACGTCTCCTTGTGGCTGTTCCCATACAGTATAACGTCTGCTTGTGGCTGCCCCCATACAGTATAACGTCTCTTTGTGGCGCCCATTCAGTGTAAGGTCTCCTTGGAATGTTATAGTTCTTGGGCCTTTTGGTTGGTCAGTGGTCAGAAAATACATGTGTGTGTATTTTATTGTTAAAATTAGTATCGGTAATTGGTATCGGTGAGTACTTAAATAAAAGTATCGGTACTCGTACTCAGTCTTAAAAAAATGGTATCGGGACATCCCTACTTCTTTTCATTGCTTCCGTGCCTTGTTTATGATCAATTATGGAGTACAACGAATGTACATCAAGTGTCCCAATTAACCAATGTGGTTCCACTTGTATTTTTTCAACCATTTTAATTATCTGTGTTGTATCTTTGACATATGATTTCATTTTCTTAACCGCTGGCTGTAGAAGTCTATCAATATATTGTGATAAATTTGAGGTTAGGGAACTAATGCCGGATATTATTGGACGGCCTGGTGGATTCAACAGATCTTTGTGTAATTTTGGTAAATAATAAAATATCGGGAGTCTTTGTTGTGTACCTAATATAAATGCACTTTCTTCCTTAGATAAAATCTCCTTATCAACACCTCTTTTGCAGTATTGAACTAATTCTAGATAATATTTTTTCATTGGATCACTAGTTAATTTCACATAGGTGGTGGTATCGATTAGTTGTCGTCTACAGTCAGTATTGTATTTGTCCGTATCGAGGATCACCACTGTTCCGCCTTTGTCGGCAGGGCGAATGATTATTTCCCCCTCTTCCTGCAGTTCTCTAATCGCTTCCATTCCAGATTTGGTAAGATTGTTTCTACTATATCTAGGTGTGTCCCTCAATTTTCTAATGTCATGTTCCACACAGTGTCGAAATGTTGCCAGTTTTTGGCTAATTTCCTGCCTAGGATAATTCCTGGATCTACTTCTCAGGTCAGTATGTTGGAAATGGTCACTTTTTCCCGTTTGTTCACATGATACGATAGGGTTTTTTTATGAAATATTTTTTAAGACAAATTTTCCTCAGGAATTTTTCCACACCTATATATGTTTTAAATTTGCTAAATTTTTGTGTAGGGGCAAATTTCAGACCCTTATTTAGTAGATTTGTTTGTGCTGAAGTGCGTGTGATAGTGCTCAGGTTAACTATTTGATTATCAATCTGACTTGTGTTTTTTAACGATTGTAATTTCTTCCTATTTTTTCCTCCTCTCTGTATCTTTCTCTTTCCCTTTCGTGTCTGTGGGCTACATATTGGTGTCTCTGTGAGTGATCGTTGGGGTGTTTGATATGACCTTTTCATTGTATGTGATATTTCGTATTTCTGATGTGTTCTGTGATGTCTCTCCTGAGACACATGTCTGTGTCTCAGGTTGTAATGGTGAGTTGTCTGTGGTTCTATCTGACGTGTCCTCCCAGGTGATTGGCGTGTTCTTCGACAAGTACGTGCTCTGTGATGTGGGGGAGTTTTGTCTAAAAAAGGTTGATTCACCAAGGTTTCAAATCTATTAGATGTCGGTATTGTATATTTGTATTTTGTTCTTGTATTATTTCCCTGTTCTTCATCTCTATATTCATTTCTATATTCCCTTGTGTCTTCATTTGTCTGTTGATCAGATTCCTCTTCTATTCCTAAATTCCCCTTTCCCTTACCATTAATTCTAAATTTTTTATTTTTTTTATTTATAATTTCCTGTTCCGTTGTATCCAAACTCTTACAGATCCTTTGTTGCCAAATCTCAACATCCCCATTTTTTGGCATTTTCAAAAAAATTTCTTTTATTATGTTTATCTGGTTGGTGACCTGTTCCAAAATTTGTAACCTTTTTATAATTAAGTTCACTAACGCTAATGACTGTGTATGTAATAAATCGTCCCATTCTTTAATAAACTCATCATTGCATAAATCTTGTGCTGGGATCTTGTTTAGACAGAGTCCCTTTGGGACCTTTCCATATTCCATATATTTTTTGAGGGACCGAACTTCCCACCTTTGTTTTAACTGCTTAATTAATAAGGATTCCAACCCTCTGAATATTTCTACTAATGATTGTTCTTCCAGTATTTCTCCATGGAACTCTACATCAAATTTGAATGTTTCCACTCTCAGTCTTTTATTTTCGATGTGACTCTAGATATCCATATTTGGGGAGCACTACCCAATTGGGTGAGTAACAGTATAAGGTAATGGAATGAGAAGGGTGGCTCACCTGTTCACCAGCAGGATGCAGGTGCTCAAATAAGTATGGTTCACCCGCTCACACAGTTAAAAAATAGTACAAATGATGATTGGCACTCTCTCTGGATTCACAACAAAAACCTTTATACTTGAAATGGAGTCAATTTATTGATCAAAAACAATCCCACTTGAACAGTAAATGCCTAATAAATCAAGTAGTTGGTAAAATTGTATATATGCGTAGATAAATCGATACTAAAACAGAAGAATAAAATATTCGCAATAATAAACATAAAATATTTGCAACAAAGGAATCCCTCGGATTTACCTCATATTAAACCCACATGGAGGCATGATGAAATTTTACATACAGGAAGGCCTTGAACAATAGAGACCTGAAGCCAAGCCGACCTATTGGGAATGAGAAGTAATAAAAATGGTATCAAGACAAAGCCATCAAGGGTAATGAGAGGTATTTAATATTATATTAACATGTGGGACGCCACTACAGTTAAAAGCTTTCATCTAAGGCCATCTGGTATGATAGCCTGTGATGAACCTCACTTTGTCATCCTTGGATTACTGTTTCTTGGAGTAAAGAAGATCAGAGCGAGAACACAATTTTAGCCCTTCTATAAGCATCTTTAATAGATCGTTGACTGTATCTATGATTGGAAAATCACTGTTTCAGATCACTTGCATATTATTCAAACTTGTAATCAGTAGAGCATATCCTGTGTCCTCTCAAGAACTGTCCAACTAGAATTGATCTAATCATTTGTGGAAGATGAGATGAAGAGTTCACAGAAGTTGGCTTCCTAAACAAAATGGAACCATTGTCTCCCTTCCGAACTTGGACATCCAGAAAATCAATAGTGTCTCTGTCAAATTTGTATGTCAATCTAATATTCCTATTGTTATTGTTAAGGAATCAAATATTTCCTGTAAATCATAAGTGTCTCCCTGCCAGATCATAAACACATCATAAATGTACCTCGCCCATAGAATGGTGCGGTCCATTAATGGGTGTCGATCTGACGGAGGAGGTCCCTCTCCCACAGCCCCAGGAAGAGATTAGCGTAAGAGGGCGCACAAGGCGCCCCCATCGCGGTCCCCTGGAGCTGCAGGTAGAAGGTACCCTCAAAAATAAAAAAATTGTGGGTTAAAACAAAATCCAACAGATCCACCAAAAACTTTCTTCTACTGTCCTCTACATTCTCCCTTTTTAAATGGAATTCCACTGCTTGAATACCATCCTGATGTTTGATACTTGTATAGAGGGATTCCACGTCGCATGTCACCAAATCCATGTCTTCATCCAAATAGATCCCATCGATCCTCCACAAAAAATCTGTGGTGTCCTGAATGTGTGATGGAAGATTAGCTACTATATCCTTAAGTTTTTAAATCTAAATATCGTCCTATTTTCTCAGTCAGGCTACCACTCACCGAAATGATAGGACTACCTGGAGGTGTTTTTTCATTCTTGTGAATCTTTGGTAAGAGGTATAGTGTTGGTATGGTAGGTTCCTTCACAATGAAAACATCATATATTCCTTCATCTAAGGCTTTATCCAAAGTTTCATCTTCCCTTCAAATGAATGCAAAGGATTACAGGTTAACCTTTTATAGCACTCTTTATTCCTCAATTGTCTATATGCTTCTTTCTCATATAATGAGTAGGGCCAAACAACAATGTTGCCCCCATATTCGAGGGTTTAAACACAACGTCAGAAAGCCTGGGCAAATTTCTCAAGCTCTCTCTCAACCTGCAGCTCCAGGGGACCACGATGGGGGTGCCTTGTGCTCCCTCTTACGCTAATCTCTTTCTGGGGCTTTGGAAGAGGGCCCTTTTCCTTTCAGATTGACTCCCACTAATGGGCCGCGCCATTCTTTGGGCGCGGTATATTGATGATGTGTTTATTATCTGGCAGGGAGACACTTATGATTTACAGGAATTATTTGGATTCTTAACAATAACAATTGGAATTTTAGATTGACATACAAATTTGACAGAGACACTATTAATTTTTGAGGATGTGTAGGGAAAAAGTGGCTACACCTGCCTGGAAAACAATGGTGTGACTGGCCCCAATGCCGCAAATGAAAATAGGTATTGTAACGATAAAACAAGGTGGAGGGCATCTAGGATTAGATGTTAGTGGTACATACAGTGGCGTGGCCAGGGGGGGGGTGCGCCCCGGGTGCCGGCTCTGACGGGGGTGCCAGCAGGCCCAGAAGCAATGAGCGCTTCCATCAATACAGATGGAAGCGTTCATTGCTGAAGCGCTGACACCCGTGACCCAGTCCCACATACTAGGGTAGGGAGCGGAGCGCATAGTTCCCTGCCCCGCCACGGATCACCGCAATAGGCTTCAGGCCTAGTAGGCCTAAAGCCTATGCGGTAGTGAAATCCGGGCGCAGGCGGGAGTGATGACGTCATCGCGCGCCCCTGTGCCGGGACTCACCAGCACAGTGCCGGGACTCTGCAAGCAAGTGCAGGTAAGTATTTAGCTTTTAGGGTTTCTTTTTTCTTTTATGTGGCAACTTTGGGGGACATGAGGGGGCCAGGGTGGACAGAGGACGTGTGGGGGCAAACTTTTGTTTTATTTTATTTTATATTATAATGTGGCAACTTTGGGGGACATGAGGGGGCCGGGGTGCACACAGGACAGAGGACGTGTGGGGGCAAACTTTTATTTTATAATGTGGCAACTTTGAGGGACATGAGGGGGGGTGCACACAGGAGGACGTGGGGGGAATAAGGTGGGATACTGTGTGACACAGTGGGGGGGGCAATTTATTATGGGAGGGATGGCAATGTGGGGGACACTACTGTGGGGGGCAGTGTGGGGGACACTACTGTGTGGGGGGCAGGTTGGGGGACACTACTGTGTGGGGACAGCGTGGGGGACAATGCTGTGTGGGGGGACTACTATGTGGGGGCAGCATGGGGGGGACTACTGTGTGGGGAAATTACTATGTGGGGGGCAGCGTGGGGGACACTACTGTGTGGGGGGCAGCGTGGGGGACACTACTGTGTGGGGGCAGCGTGGGGGGACACTACTGTGTGGGGGGCAGTGTAGGGGAAATTACTGTGCGGGGGACACTACTGTGTGGGGGGCAGCGTGGGGGCACTACTGTGTGGGGGGCAGTGTAGGGGAAATTACTGTGCGGGGGACACTACTGTGTGGGGGACATTACTGTGTGGGGGACACTACTGTGTGGGGGGACTACTGTGTGGGGTGCAGTGTGGGGAAAATTACTGTGTAGCGGACACTACTGTGTGGGGGGCAGTATGGGGGAAATTACTGTGTGGGGGGCAGCATGGGGGCCTTGCTATTAAGGAGGCACTGTGGGGACACTATACAGGGATTATTAAGGCTACTTTCACACTAGCGTTCGGGGCTCCGCTTGTGAGTTCCGTTTGAAGGCTCTCACAAGCGGCCCCGAACGGATCCGTCCAGCCCTAATGCATTCTGAGTGGATGCGGATCCTCTCAGAATGCATCAGTCTGGCACCGTTTGTCCTCCGCTCAGCAGGCGGACACCCGAACGCAGCTTGCAGCGTTCGGGTGTCCGCCTGCCCGTGCGGAGGCAAACGGATCTGTCCAGACTTACAATGTAAGTCAATGGGGACGGATCCGTTTGAAGTTGACACAATATGGCTCAATTTTCAAATGGATTCGTCCCCCTTGACTTTCAATGTAAAGTCAAAACGGATACGTTTGCATTATCATGAACAAAAAAATAATAATTTTTTTTTTTTTGTTCATGGTAATGCAAACGGATCCATTCTGAACGGATCTAAGCGTTTGCATATAGGTGCGGATCCGTCTGTGCGGATACCAGACGGATCCGCACCTAAACGCAGGTGTGAAAGTAGCCTTACCTGGAGGTGTTATTATTAAGGTGTTATTATTACTGGGGGCACTCTAGGGGACATTATAGCTGCTGTAGACACTATAGGGACATTTGGGGTAATTTATCAAACTGGTGTAAAGTAGAACTGGCTTAGTTGCCCATAGCAACCAATCAGATTCCACCTTTCATATTTGACAGCTCTTTTGGAAATCCAGTTCTACTTTACACCAGTTTGATAAATGACCCCAATTATGTCTATTAGGGTCACAATTTTTTCAGCAGTATAGTACCTGGGGCATTGGGGGGCACAACGGGCAGAGTATTGGGGGTGACAGCAGGATGACACTGTGGGGACACCAGGATGGGGAGGTTGATGGAAAAATCAAGAAATCTAACATGTCTGTGTTACAAACTCTGTAGAGACGAGAGAATTTCTCATGGCGGTCTAACGGAGGAGAAGAGGAAAGAGAAGGTCTTCATGACAGGAGATATCCCTGGATGTAAGAGGTATGTGGTCAAGTATTGGGGGGGGGGGGGGGTGCCAGAGAAATGACCCGCCCCGGGTGCCAAACACCCTGGGCATGCCACTGGGTACATAGGATGAAATAAATGACAGATATAACGGTAGTATATTTAAAAATAGATAATTCATTATAATCCTTGAAAAATATATATAAAATACGTAGGAAATGGACAAAAATGAGTTGATGATGGAAAAGGTGTATATAGAAAAATTGAATAGAATAGAAAAAATAATTAAAAATAAAATAAAAATGAAAAACATTTTAAATGTGAAAAAATGGATATTTAAAATATATAAAAGATATATATTCCAGAGAATGTTAGGTTCAATGTTGGATCCGATATTAGTTTCAGAAGATGGCGTTCCAAATGTCTGTAGAAGGTCTGTTATAGAGTCAAAAGTTTGTTCATGTGGTTGCTGGGACTTGTAGTTTTGCCATCAATGCTGCTTTTGTTTCATCTTATTTGCCTGTTTGTAGCAGTATTTGTGGTGTTTAGCGAGGAATCCTCCTGCTTATGGACGGGTGTCTGTAATGAGATATGCACTGCCTGTAACTGCAATATGTTTGCAGGGGCCGTGATTACTATACAGCTTGGCTGTGTCACAATGCGGATCCTCCTTTAAGCAGTGGCGATCTGTGTCTAGTTATGGTAATTACACCGGTGTAAATGTAACCATATATAAAGAGGAGTTTATCCTTACCCGTCCGGCCACTGAAGAAGAAACAGCTCGTTTAGAAATGCGTATGGTTTCCCCTGCAGCAGTGCACGGATCACTACCCCCTTAAGAAGGACCGGACACCTATCCCTGGACCCATTGGATCCAAAGAGAATTACTTTGCCATCTTCATACGGGCTGGAACAGCGCTACTTCCGCCCGCTCTTTTCAACAGCCCATCTCCTGCCCTCGTGGGACGCCACGAGAGGAACCCGGTGAGTACAGAGGGCTCTCTCATTTATTGCCATTCATTACCTGCACTACGGAATTCTGCAACCTCGGCAACAAAGTAACAAGACGGGTAAGGATAAACTCCTCTTTATATATGGTTACATTTACACCGGTGTAATTACCATAACTAGACACAGATCGCCACTGCTTAACCACCTCAGCCCCCATAGCTTAAACACCCTTAATGACCAGGCCACTTTTTACACTTCTGACCTACACTACTTTCACCGTTTATTGCTCGGTCATGCAACTTATCAGCCAAATGAATTTTACCTCCTTTTCTTCTCACTAATAGGTGGTATTTCATTGCTGCTGACATTTTTACTTTTTTTGTTATTAATCGAAATTTAACGATTTTTTTGCAAAAAAATTAAATTTTTCACTTTCAGTTATAAAATTTGGCAAAAAAAACGAGATCCATATATAAATTTTTCTCTAAATTTATTGTTCTACATGTCTTTGATAAAAAAAAATGTTTGGGTAAAAAAAAAATGGTTTGGGTAAAAGTTATAGCGTTTACAAACTATGGTACAAAAATGTGAATTTCCGCTTTTTGAAGCAGCTCTGACTTTCTGAGCACCTGTCATGTTTCCTGAGGTTCTACAATGGCCAGACAGTACAAACACCCCACAAATGACCCCATTTCGGAAAGTAGACACCCTAAGGTATTCGCTGATGGTAGAGTGGCATAGTGAGTTCATAGAACTTTTTTTTTTGTCACAAGCTAGTGGAAAATTATGATTTTTTTCTTTTTTTCTTACAAAGTCTCATATTCCACTAACTTGTGACAAAAAATAAAAACTTCTATGAACTCACTATGCCCATCAGCGAATACCTTGGGGTGTCTTCTTTCCAAAATGGGGTCACTTGTGGGGTAGTTATACTGCCCTGGCATTCTAGGGGCCCAAATGTGTGGTAAGTAGTTTGAAATCAAAATCTGTAAAAAATGGTCGGTGAAATCCGAAAGGTGCTCTTTGGAATATGGGCCCCTTTGCCCACCTAGGCTGCAAAAAGTGTCACACATGTGGTATCTCCGTACTCAGGAGAAGTTGGGGAATGTATTTTGGGGTGTCATTTTACATATACCCATGCTGGGTGAGAGAAATATCTTGGTCAAATGCCAACTTTGTATAAAAAAATGGGAAAAGTTGTCTTTTGCCAAGATATTTCTCTCACCCAGCATGGGTATATGCTGGGTGAGAGAAATATCTTGGCAAAAGACAACTTTTCCCATTTTTTTATACAAAGTTGGCATTTGACCAAGATATTTCTCTCACCCAGCATGGGTATATGTAAAATGACACCCCAAAACACATTCCCCAACTTCTCCTGAGTACGGCGATACCACATGTGTGACACTTTTTTGCAGCCTAGATGCGCAAAGGTGCCCAAATTCCTTTTAGGAGGGCATTTTTAGACATTTGGATACCAGACTTCTTCTCACGCTTTGGGGCCCCTAAAATGCCAGGGCAGTATAAATACCCCACATGTGACCCCATTTTGGAAAGAAGACACCCCAAGGTATTCAATGAGGAGCATGGCGAGTTCATAGAAAAAAAACATTTTTGGCACAAGTTAGCGGAAATTGATTTTTTTGTTTTTTTTCTCACAAAGTCTCCCTTTCCGCTAACTTGGGACAAAAATTTAAATCTTTCATGGACTCAATATGCCCCTCAGCGAATACTTTGGGGTGTCTTCTTTCCAAAATGGGGTCATTTGTGGGGTGTTTGTACTGCCCTGGCATTTGAGGGTCTCCGCAATCATTACATGTATGGCCAGCATTAGGAGTTTCTGCTATTCTCCTTATATTGAGCATACGGGTAATGAGATTTTTTTTTTCAGTTCAGCCTCTGGGCTGAAAGAAAAAAATGAACGGCACAGATTTCTTCATTCGCATCGATCAATGTGGATGAAAAAATCTCTGCCAAAAAAAGAAAAAGGAGGGGAAAGGCGTCTGCCAGGACATAGGAGCTCCGCCCAACATCCATACCCACTTAGCTTGTACGCCCTGGCAAACCAGATTTCTCCATTCACATCAATCGATCCTTGCCGGGATTATTTTTTTTATATATACAAAGTGTTTGCCAAAGTATATGAACACCGCCACCTCCTCAGCTCATATGCCTCGGCAAACGTATCTTTTACTGCAGAGGAGAAATCTGGTCTTGCAGCGCCGCATACACCGACTTGCGTGTAATCTGACAGCAGCGCAATGCTTCTGTCAGAATGCACATCAGTGCTGCAGCTAGTCGATCGGTTGGTCCACCTGGAAGGAAAAAAAAAAAAAAAAAAAAAAAGAAAAAACCAGGCCGCAATGCAATAAATTTATTAACTTTTGAACAGAACATATAAACTTTTTTAACTGAACGTTAACTTTTTTACTTACCGGTAATTTTTTTTTGTTTAGTTTTTTTTACCTTTATAGAACAAACCTCTCCTTCCCCATGGGACAATGTGCAAAGCGCAAATCGCCCAAAGATGTGGCGAAGTACGTTATGCACTTCTTCCCAGGTGAAAGGAGAGGTTTGCAGCAGCTGTGAGTAAAAGGGCCCTAATAGCCCTGTGTGCCTGTCCTGTGAGATGCAATCCCTATGCTAAGTGTACCTGTGTGTGGTACTTCCGGAAACACTCTCCAAAGCATAGGGCAGAGTGGTCAGGACAGTCAGGACAGAAATAGCGGGTGTCACGCCTTATTCCACTCCTGCTACAGACACGACATCTTTTTCGGGGTGACGGTTGGGTTGAGGTACCAGGAACGACACTGGGGAAATGTCGCTCGTGTAGACGGCTAACTACACTGGTGGATGGGGCCACGGAACCTTCTGGATACAGGAGGTTCTCGATGATCTCTTCCTGGAATTTGAGGAAGGATCCTGTTCTCCCAGCCTTACTGTAGAGAACAAAACTATTGTACAGAGCCAATTGAATTAAATATACAGACACCTTCTTATACCAGCGTCTGGTGCATCGGGAAACTAAATACGGAGACAACATCTGGTCATTGAAGTCCACCCCTCCCATGAGCAAATTATAGTCGTGGACTGAGAGGGGCTTTTCAATGACACGGGTTGCTCGCTCAATTTGTATTGTCGTGTCTGCGTGAATGGAGGAGAGCATGTAAATGTCACGATTGTCTCTCCATTTCACTGCGAGCAGTTCTTCGTTACACAAGGCAGCCCTCTCTCCCTTGCAAGACAGGTGGTAACGAGCCGTTGGGGGAAGCCCACGCGACTAGTTCGCGCGGTGCCACAGGCGCAAATCTGTTCTAGAAACAAATGCCTAAAGAGGGCCACACTTGTGTAGAAATTGTCCACATAAAGATGGTACCCCTTGCCAAATAAGGGTGACACCAAGTCCCAGACTGTCTTCCCACTGCTCCCCAGGTAGTCAGGGCAACCGACCCGCTCCAGGGTCTGGTCTTTTCCCTCATAGATCCGAAATTTGTGGGTATAGCCTGTGGCCCTTTCACAGAGCTTATTCAATTTGACCCCATACCGGGCACGCTTGCTTGGGATGTATTGTTTGAAGCCAAGGCGCCCGGTAAAATGTATTAGGGACTCGTCTACGCAGATGTTTTGCTCGGGGGTATACAAATCTGCAAATTTCTGGTTGAAGTGGTCTATGAGGGGCCGAATTTTGTGGAGCCGGTCAAAAGCTGGGTGGCCTCTGGGACGGGAGGTGGTGTTGTCGCTAAAATGCAGGAAACGGAGGATGGCCTCAAATCGTGCCCTGGACATAGCAGCAGAGAACATGGGCATGTGATGAATCGGGTTCATGGACCAATATGACCGCAATTCATGCTTTTTAGTTAGACCCATGTTGAGGAGAAGGCCCAGAAAAATTTTCATTTCGGAAACTTGGACTGGTTTCCACCGGAAAGGCTGGGCATAATAGCTTCCCGGGTTGGCGGATATAAATTGTGTGGCATACCGGTTTGTCTCTGCCACGACTAAGTCCAAGAGCTCCGCAGTCAAGAACAGCTCAAAAAATCCTAGGGCCCTGAAAGGGGGAACTAATGGTGCGGCTGAAGTTGGTGACTGCCAATCAGGGTTTGCCAGCACCTCAGGGATTCTAGGGGCTCTACGGGCCTGTCTGTGCGGTGGCTGCGACGGGGTAACTACTGCACGTGCCACCGTACCAGCTTCAACTGCCCTTCTGGTGCCCGCCACTTCACCATGTTGTACGGCAGTGCTGGTACTAGGTCCAGGGAGGGCTGCGCTGCTGGTGTATGCCTCACCACGTGATCCGACAGCGCCAGCCCCACTCTGCTGCTCTTGAAGCGGATCCTGCGCAACCTGTGGTCTAGCGACACGGGGCCGGGTACGCCTGGTTCTATCAGGGACCTCCACCTCCTCGTCCGAACTTTGGGTCAGAGAGCCACTGCTTTCTACAGGTTCATATTCTGACCCGCTAGATTCATCAGATGAGGGTTCCCATTCCTCATCCGACTGGGTCAGAATCCTGTAGGCCTCTTCAGAAGAATACCCCCTGTTTGCCATTTGGACTACTAAATTTAGGGGTAATCCCTGAGACTACCCAAGAAAAAAAGCAAGCCTGTCTTACAATGGGGAGGCTAGCGAAGTACCGGAGGCCGCTGCGGTTGATAAAAAATATCAAAACTGATTTTTTTTATCGCCGCAGTGCGTGTAAAGTAAATGTGCAGTGATCAAAAAATATTTATTTTTTGTCACTGCGGTGGGGCGGACGTGGGTGAACGCACGTGTGGGCGACCGATCAGGCCTGATCGGGCAAACACTGCGTTTTGGGTGGAGGGCGAACTAAAGTGACACTAATACTATTATAGATCTGACCGTGATCAGTTTTGATCACTTACAGATACTATAAAAGTACAAATGCTGATTAGCGATACGCTAATCAGCGAATAAGGGACTGCGGTGCGGTGGGCTGGGCGCTAACCGATCACTAACTACCTAACCAAGGGGCCTAAACTATCCTAAAACCTAACAGCCAATACTAGTGAAAAAAGAAAGTGTCAGTTTACACTGATCACTTTTTTCCTTTCACTAGTGATTGACAGGGACGATCAAAGGGGTGATCAAAGGGTTAATTGGGGTGATGGGGGTGATCTGGGGCTAAAGTGTGGTGTTGGTGCTACTCACTGTGAAGCCTGCTCCTCTGCTGGATCCAACCGACGAAAAGGACCAGCAGAGGAGCAGACAAGCCATATAACAGATCATATTTACTAATATGATCTGTTATATGGCTTGTGATTCGTTTTTTTGAAAATCGCCAGCCTGCCAGCCAATGGTCGTTGCTGGCAGGCTGGTGACGAAATTGTCCTTTAACTTTTGCCGCCCCGTGATGCGCATGCGCGGGCCGGCTTTGAGCGAAATCTCGCGTCTCGCGAGATGACGCGTATATGCGTGACTCTGTGCAGCGCTGCCGCCTCCGGAATGCGATCCTGCGTTAGGCGGTCCGGAGGCGGTTAAAGGAGGATCCGCATTGTGACACAGCCACGCTGTATAGTAATCACGGCCCCTGCAAACATATTGCAGTTACAGGCAGTGCATATCTCATTACAGACACCCGTCCATAAGCAGGAGGATTCCTCGCTAAACACCACAAATAATGCTACAAACAGGCAAGTCAGAGGAAACAAAAGCAGCATTACAGGCAAAACTACAAGTCCCAGCAACCACATGAACAAACTTTTGACTCTATAACAGACCTTCTACAGACATTTGGAACACCCTCTTCTGAAGCTAATATCGGATCCAACATTGAACGTAACATTCTCTGGAATATATATCTTTTACATATCTTTTATATATTTTAAATATCCATTTTTTTCACATTTAAATTTTTTTTCATTTTTATTAAATTTTTTATAATTTTTTCTATTCTGTTAAATTTTTCTATTTTTCTTTATACACCTTTTGCATCATCAACTCATTTTTATCCATTTCCTACGCATTTTATATATATTTTTTAAAGGATTATAATAAATTATCTATTTTTAAATATACTACCGTTATATCTGTCATTTGTTTCATCTTTTGTACCACTAACATCTAAACCTAGATAACTGAGTGCCCTCCACCTTGTTTTATCTTTACTATTGATTTTCTGGATGTCCTAGTTTGGAGGGGAGACAATGGTTCCAGGAAGTCAACATATGTGAACTCTTTTTTTACATGCCTCTTTATCTCATCTTCCACAGATGATTAGATCAATTCCAGATGGACCGTTCTTGAGAGGACACAGGATATGCTCTACTGATTACAAGTTTGAAGAATATGCAAGTGATCTGAAGCAGCGATTTTCCAATCGTGGATACAGTCAACGATCTATTAAAGATGCTTATAGAAGGGCTAAATTGTGTTCTCGCACTGATCTTCTTTACTCCAAGAAACAGCAATCCAAGGATGACAAAGTGAGGTTAATCATAGGCTATCATTCCAGATGGCCTGAGATGAAAGCTTGCCTGGAGATATTCTGGCTAGTGTTGAGCGAACTTCTGTTTTAGGTTCGGCGTCTAAAGTTCGGCTTCCGGTTAGCGGAGAATCCCGATATGGATTCCGAATTCCGTTGTGGTCCGTGGTAGCGGAATCAATAATCGGCCATTATTGATTCCGCTACCACGGACCACAACGGAATTCGGAATCCATATCGGGATTCTCCGCTAACCGGAGGCCGAACTTTAGACGCCGAATTTAAAACAGAAGTTCGCTCAACACTAATTCTGGCCAGTACTATAGTCGGATCTGTTTGTTGCGCAATATACCACTTCGGGCCCTTTAGTAGTGGCCAGAAGATCTAGAAATTTGAAAGATCATTTAGTGAAAAGCCTTTACATTAAACCAACTCCTCTAATCTTTCCTGGGATTGGAAAACCCAAATGGGGCTTTGTCCCCGTGGGAAATGTAAGGGAGTTGAAGATCAGGGTGCGTGAGCATGTCCGTGACATCTTAGCCGCCCTCAATGAAGGAGATATGACTAATTTGAAACCTGTTGCAAGACACTTTAAAATGTATCACGATTGTGACCCCAAGTATTTGAAAGTGCGGGGAATTGACTGCGTACCAAAAAGTGTCCGTGGTGGGGACACCTCAAAGAAACTTACCCAGTTGGAATGTAAATGGATTTGTAAATTGAACACATTGGGCCAGATTTATCATTAGCTCAGGTCAGAATAATGGAGTGAAAAAGTCTCCAAAAAAGTCCCAAACGCTAAAACTGCGCACAAATTTGCGACTTTTTACTGCTCTGCACTATGCTCGCCAGTTTTCTGAAAGTGGGCGTGTTTTCTTATGTAAATGAATCTCTAGACAGATTTACTATTGGGACTATTTAAAAAGTCGCAAAAAAGTCGCAAAAAAGTCGCAATTTCACTCCAGTGAGGACCATGCTTATCTTATGAGACTTTTTAATAGAACATGCGACTTTTTCATAAAAACGTGCGACTTTTTCGCAAAGATGTGCGACTTTTGTAAAGCTGCTTACTGACGGATAAACTGCTACCGTCAAACCACATTTATTACAGTCTTAAAGGGCCGATCATAAATCTGACTTGGCTAAAACTGACTTTAGCCATATGTTAAAGTGGAGTGAGCTGTCAGAGGAATGATAAATCTGGCCCATTGAGTCCAAATGAACTCAATGAGTCCTCTGGTTTTTCGTCCTTTCTCTAGTTATTCCTCGAGTCAGCACATGTTATTGTTTTTAATTTGTTTTTGTACATTGGTATGAATTGTTATTTAAAATTATTTATTTAATGTTGTGCACTGCATGCAATTTATCACTCTTACATTTTTAGGCTCGATTGTAATATACTCCTGGTGCGTAAACAACACAATTATTGGCAATTGCTTACAATTACCCTTTTCTTTTTTCATTTTTTTTACCATTTCATCATATGATGTTATATACCAGCATTCATAGCACATTGTTCATCACCACTTTGCACATACAACTTCATGCGCTCACATTCATTTGCATCATTTACAATTTTTTTGTATTTTTCACTTTTGCATTATTTATTTTTGTTATCCTACACATTTTTCACACATTGTCACATTTCTAATTTTCAGAAATTTTTATAAAAAAATGTGTTTTATTATTGGTTGTATTATGATTATGATGGATTTTTATTATTGAATCATGTGTTATGCTCATTCACTCACTATCATGTTATATTGAATTATGATCAGGGTGGATTTGATTTAAATCAAAATGATTTAAATCACGATTTAAATCACTAGTCAGTAAGGCTTGATTTAAATCATAGTTTTCTACATAAAGACTAATTCTTGCTGGTATAACTTATAATATGCAAGTAGATGAAGATTTTTAGAGTAACAACTTTTCATATTAGTTTGATTAGGTTGATTCTGTATTCATAGGTTTGTAGTAGTTAGGATTAAGGTATTTTTCTCAACTCTGTTCATGTTATAACATTTTTGCTGTGAAGAAGAGGCATGTGATCTCTGAGTCAAATTCAGTTTTGAGAACTGCAAAAGTAAACCAAGCATCTGTGATAATATCTTGTAGGCAGAGAAACTGCCCAATAATCTTACAAAAACCTCTGGAAGAGTATGACATTGTGAATGGATTAATGGAATATATTTACCCAAAAAATGACACATATAGAAACATAGAATGTGTCGGCAGATAAAAACCATTTGGCCCATCTAGTCTGCCCAATATACTAAATACTATGGATAGCCCCTGGCCCTATATTATATGAAGGATGGCCTTATGCCTATCCCATGCATGCTTAAACTCTTTCACTGTATTTGCAGCTACCACTTCTGCAGGAAGGCTATTCCATGCATCCACTACTCTCTCAGTAAAGTAATACTTCCTGATATTACTTTTAAACCTTTGCCCCTCTAATTTAAAACTATGTCCACTTGTAGCAGTTTTTCTTCTTTTAAATATTCTCTCCTCTTTTACCTTGTTGATTCCCTTTATGTATTTAAAAGTTTCTATCATATCCCCTCTGTCTCGCCTTTCTTCCAAGCTATACGTGTTAAGGTCCTTTAATCTTTCCTGGTAAGTTTTATCCTGCAATCCATGTACTAGTTTATTGTAGATTCAAGGTTAGGTGGCTCACTCACTGATGTACAATGGAATGGGTGCACTGCCACACAGCACTCCCTGTTGCTGTTTGAGAGTACAATTTGGAGAACAAGGGTTTGGCGTCACTCAATATCTGGCACAAATATAGGCAGGCAAAGGACAATATTCAGGAATATTATTTATTAGGTTACTCACAACATGTTGTGTAAAATAACGAGATAAAATGACAGTAAAACTTTAAAAATTATAAAAAATCACACATATAGCATATCAGGACTCCTATAATACTTCCTATGTTCAGTCTCTTTGTATTATTATATGGTTCACAGTTCATATATGGTGAATTACCAAGTGAGGTCAATGGTAGTTCAATTGATTTGAAACACTTTGGTAATATAAATGTACTTTACCACTCCTGTTTAGCCGTACAGATGCCTGGCTATGGGCTGCAAGGATCGCTCCTATTAAACGTGGGGCCGCTTGGCTGTAAGCTGCTTGGTTTGTGAACTGCAGGAAACACTCCTGTTGGCCGTGCGTCCGCTTGGCTGTGAGCTACAAGGACCTTTGGAGGCGGGTTCGCCTGTCGACACTTCCCCGTATTGCTGAATGTTACAACCAACTCTGACCTTCCAGGACCTGATCGTGGCGTCCCACGTGGTTCGGCCGGATCGGTCAGGTGACTTCCTCTTTCAGGCGGGGTTTTCAAATAAATACAGCATTCGCTTGTAATAATCGGTGTCTTCCTTGTATCGTCCCACACTGTCTGCCGACCATACGCGTTTCGGGATGAGATCCCTTCCTCAGTGGTACAGACAGTGGGATTGAAATGTCCTTTTTATATCATCTTTAATTGATGAAATGCATGCTGGGACAGTGGGGGACTTGGAAGACCAGGATGTGGATTTCTAATGGTAGTTCATTCATGATCATTCGGATACATGTATTCCATACAAACAACTACAATGTTGTGTATATATATATATATATATATATATATATATATATAAAATCTTGATACATCCTTACAAAGAGTATTGCTATATGGATGATGTAATGATGCCACGATACATTAATTTATTAAGTATAACACACATTAAAAATATAACATATATCAGCAACATATGCGCACTTGCGATT
Organism: Bufo bufo; assembly: GCF_905171765.1. Classification (NCBI taxonomy): domain Eukaryota; kingdom Metazoa; phylum Chordata; class Amphibia; order Anura; family Bufonidae; genus Bufo; species Bufo bufo. The sequence continues at coordinate 440,854,343 of NC_053391.1, forward strand.
TTGGTGCGTTTTTACTATATTTCAATAAAAACCTATATTTAAAAAATGTTATTGTCCGTGGAATAAGATTTCATATATTTGTTAGATTTTCATAGATTTTCATAAAAAAGGGGGAAGGGGGGAGTTTCAATAATTGCACACAGTATTTATATGTAGAGAATTCATCACTGGTATATTCATCCAGTTAAAACAATAAATATGAAAATAAAAACAGATATAAAGATTTCAAAAACATAACTATTTAGGATAAAAACTTCCGATGTTCAAAAAATTCCAAAAAATGCACCTGCGGTTCAGGTGCGTTTTTAGTGCGTTTTAGCTAAAAAAAGTAAATATGAGTCGAGGATGATACTGAGGATATAGGGAAGCATCCCCTATATTGCACATCATATACTTGGTGATGTTCATACTTGAAATTGACTTTAAATGTGCTATATGTTTAGAGAAATTGCTACAAAAACAGCTACGCAATAAATGGGAAGTGAAAGCTCTCAATCAATATATACAAAGTGGTAATATCCCCAAGGGATTAACATTAAATAAAACACCTGCACTAGACTTAATGAATGACACTTTCAAAAAAGAATGGGATTCTTTTCTTAAAACACAATCCACTAATTTAATCCACATTATTGTAAATAGACGGACACAAATTTTAAGTGAGACCTCAGACCAGATTACTGATATAAGAAAAATAGTGGACCATTTCCCAAATACAGAGCAAGTCCAGAAATGGCAACAGAGAATCTGTAGAAACCTAGACACATTAGAGAAAGACATTATGTATAAAAAATGTAAAAAACTAAAACAGCTCAATGCTGGTGATATTCCCGACACAACCGTGGGGGAATTTACCGGCAAAGAGCGAGATATAGAGTTTCCTAGATTACAAAGAAATGGTGATACAAACAAAAGGGGAGACTTAAACCACTATAATGTTCCAACAGCAAATCGGTATGAGTCACTTTCATCACCCCTTTTTTTAGATTACACACCCCCCCATCAGAAAACAAGAATAAGAAAACCCTGATCACCTACCCCAATAAGAGACAACACGAGGGAACAGAGGCAACATCACCAATACAATTTAAGACACCGACACACACCTATGAGAGACACGTCACAAAGGTACAATCACAATCATCACTATTCCAGACAAAACCATCACCCATCACGGAATCACTACCCTTCATAGAATCAGGAGGTGAGAACACACAAGAGAACACAATCCCACAGGGGAGAAGAAGGATTAGAAGAGGTAGACACTGTAAGAAGAAACAGGCACAACAAATAGAGAATACATCAAGCATAGTGAATTTGAGTAATACTCAACTCTCGGATTCACAGGTCACTTTATTGAATAAAGGTTTAAAATACGCCCCTACAACTAAGTTGGATAAGTTTTCCACATATATAGGCGTGGAAGAATTTATTAGAAGACTTTGTTTAAAAAAGTATTTTATCAAAAATCCGATAATGGAAACTAATGTTAGTGTGGAGGGGGGTCAATATATGCACACAGGTTTGAGAATAAATTCTAAAAAATACCCGAAACAAGAAATAAGCCATCACATGGCAACGTTCAAAAAGTGCGTTGAGGATGATCTGAGGAAATTGAAGGGAAATAATCTAAGATACAATTTATGCAGGAAGGAAATAGAGGCAATTAAACAGCTACAATCCAGTAATGATATAACAATAAGACCAGCTGATAAAGGAGGGGCGATTGTAGTCCTTAACACAAATGACTACATAGAGGAATGCCTGCGACAATTGAATGAAGAGTCCACATATACTAAACTAAAACGAGATCCTACAGAGGACTACTTCAAACGACTAATACAATATTGCAAAAAAGGCACTGTCTCAGGAATTCTGTCGGAGCAAGAGGCAAAGTATATTATGAGTACAGAAAAAAGAATGCCAGTGATGTACTGTATTCCTAAGATACATAAGACTCTAACGAAACCTCCAGGAAGGCCCATAATATCAGGGATAAACTCTATTTCCTCTAATCTGTCAAGATATATTGACCAATTGTTACAACCGATTGTAAAGAAAATACCATCATATATCAAAGACACCACTGAAGTAATTAAAATTTTAGAGGGGATGCAATATAAGGAAGGATATATATTGGGGACACTGGATGTCAATTCTCTGTATACCATAATAGATCACGAACAGGGCCTAGAAGCACTTAGTCAACAACTGACCCAGAGTGGAACCATGAATAAAGAACAAATCCATTACGTAATAGAAGGGGTCAGATACATATTGACGCACAATTATTTTTCCTTCAACGGTGACTTCTATGTCCAGTGCAAGGGCACTGCCATGGGCACCAGATTCGCCCCCAGCTATGCCAATTTATTCATGGCAGAGTGGGAATCCACTGTCATTGCATCGAGACTGGGGGCGGATCTGGTGTTGTGGCGTCGTTATATAGATGACATCGTGTTCATATGGCAGAACACGATGTCATCCCTCATTACTTTCTTGGAGGAGATAAATGTGAACAATTTGAATCTAAAATTCACTTCCACTATAGATATGAGGAATATTCAATTTCTGGATCTTGACATCAAAGTTGAGGGGGATAGACTAATTTGTAGCACACATCATAAATTGGTGAGCAAAAACAGCTTTATATTATACACAAGCTGTCACCTACCAAGGTGGCTCATCAATGTCCCCAAGAGTCAATTTAGAAGATTAAAACGGAATTGCACACAAGACCAACAGTTCACAATAGAAGCAGAGACTCTAAAAAAACAATTTATTGATAGACAGTATCCAGCTCATTCTTTGGAAAAGTCATTGGAAGAGGTCAAAATGTTAGATAGAATAGATTTTTTTGTCCCTAAACAAAAACGGGCGAATGATGAAAAAATGAGAATGATCCTACCATTTCATGCCCAATATAGGAGTATGGAGAGAATCATTGCAAAGCATTGGCACCACTTACTTGGAGACAAGGTGGTTGGGCCCATACTCACTAACCCACCCTTGATCACATACACTAGGGCCTCCAATTTAGGATTGAAGGTAGCGCCATCTATAAAGAATAGAGAATACAATATACAGAAACATAATTGGTTATCTTTTAAAGGATTCCATAGATGTGGGCGTTGCTCTAACTGTAGAATTACAAAATTCCCTAAAAAGATCCTGAAGGCAATCTCAACCCAAAATTCCTTTTTCTTGGATATCAAAGAAGGGTTGACATGCGACTCTACCAACGTGATTTATCTGATAGAATGCCCATGCCATAAGCAGTATATAGGACGAACAAAACGTACCCTAAAAAAGAGGATATCAGAACACGTGAATAACATAAAAAAGGGATATGAATTGCACTCTCTGTCTAAACACTATAGGGATTACCATAGGAGCGACCCATCCAGTTTGACATATATGGCTATAGAGAAAGTTGAACAACCATGGAGAGGTGGGAACCATATCCTCCGTATGTCCAGAAATGAATCGAAGAGGATCTTTGAGTTCGACTCCCTTATCCCAAGGGGTCTGAACGCAGAACTAGAACTCTTCGCATTCCTATAATGGGTCGTTGGTCTGCCTTGAATGGGACATCTGGTGTTAGGCTGTGTTACCAGCACCCAGATCTCTCCTTCTAGGCAGGTCCGCGCCCCCTTAAACAACATATAGCACATTTAAAGTCAATTTCAAGTATGAACATCACCAAGTATATGATGTGCAATATAGGGGATGCTTCCCTATATCCTCAGTATCATCCTCGACTCATATTTACTTTTTTTAGCAAAAACGCACTAAAAACGCACCGGAACCGCAGGTGCGTTTTTTGGAATTTTTTGAACATCGGAAGTTTTTATCCTAAATAGTTATGTTTTTGAAATCTTTATATCTGTTTTTATTTTCATATTTATTGTTTTAACTGGATGAATATACCAGTGATGAATTCTCTACATATAAATACTGTGTGCAATTATTGAAACTCCCCCCTTCCCCCTTTTTTATGAAAATCTATGAAAATCTAACAAATATATGAAATCTTATTCCACGGACAATAACATTTTTTAAATATAGGTTTTTATTGAAATATAGTAAAAACGCACCAAAATCGCAAGTGCGCATATGTTGCTGATATATGTTATATTTTTAATGTGTGTTATACTTAATAAATTAATGTATCGTGGCATCATTACATCATCCATATAGCAATACTCTTTGTAAGGATGTATCAAGATTTTATATATATATATATATATATATATATATATATATATATATATATACACAACATTGTAGTTGTTTGTATGGAATACATGTATCCGAATGATCATGAATGAACTACCATTAGAAATCCACATCCTGGTCTTCCAAGTCCCCCACTGTCCCAGCATGCATTTCATCAATTAAAGATGATATAAAAAGGACATTTCAATCCCACTGTCTGTACCACTGAGGAAGGGATCTCATCCCGAAACGCGTATGGTCGGCAGACAGTGTGGGACGATACAAGGAAGACACCGATTATTACAAGCGAATGCTGTATTTATTTGAAAACCCCGCCTGAAAGAGGAAGTCACCTGACCGATCCGGCCGAACCACGTGGGACGCCACGATCAGGTCCTGGAAGGTCAGAGTTGGTTGTAACATTCAGCAATACGGGGAAGGGTCGACAGGCGAACCCGCCTCCAAAGGTCCTTGTAGCTCACAGCCAAGCGGACGCACGGCCAACAGGAGTGTTTCCTGCAGTTCACAAACCAAGCAGCTTACAGCCAATCGGCCCCACGTTTAATAGGAGCGATCCTTGCAGCCCATAGCCAGGCATCTGTACGGCTAAACAGGAGTGGTAAAGTACATTTATATTACCAAAGTGTTTCAAATCAATTGAACTACCATTGACCTCACTTGGTAATTCACCATATATGAACTGTGAACCATATAATAATACAAAGAGACTGAACATAGGAAGTATTATAGGAGTCCTGATATGCTATATGTGTGATTTTTTATAATTTTTAAAGTTTTACTGTCATTTTATCTCGTTATTTTACACAACATGTTGTGAGTAACCTAATAAATAATATTCCTGAATATTGTCCTTTGCCTGCCTATATTTGTGCCAGATATTGAGTGACGCCAAACCCTTGTTCTCCATGTACTAGTTTAGTAGCTCTTCTCGGAACTCTCTCCAAAGTATCAATATCCTTCTGGAGATATGGTCTCCAGTACTGAGCACAATACTCCAAATGAGGTCTCACTAGTGCTCTGTAGAGCGGCATGAGCACCTCCCTCTTTCTACTGGTAATGCCTCTCCCTATACACCCAAGCATTCTGCTAGCATTTCCTGCTGCTCTATGACATTGTCTGCCTACCTTTAAGTCTTCTGAAATAATGACCCCTAAATCCCTTTCCTCAGATACTGAGGTTAGGACTGTATCACAGATTTTATATTCTGCTCTTGGGTTTTTACGCCCCAGGTGCATTATCTTGCACTTATGAACATTAAATTTTAGTTGCCAGATTTTTGACCATTCCTCTAGTTTTCCTAAATCCTTTTCAATTTGGTGTATCCCTATAGGAACATCAACCCTGTTACAAATCTTTGTGTCATCAGCAAAAAGACACACCTTACCATCGAGGCCTTCTGCAATTTCGCTGATAAAGATATTAAACAATATGACTCCCAGAACAGATCCCTGAGGTACCCCACTGGTAACAAGACCATGGTCTGAATATACTCCATTGACTACAACCCTCTGTTGTCTGTCCCTCAGCCACTGCCTAATCCATTCAACAATATGGGAGTCCACGTACAGCCTTATTCTACATAATTAAAAAACTAATCTTTATTTCATGATGGAATAACCTTTGGATGGTAATATATTTTCCTCAAAAAGCATTTTATATAAAAAAAAATCTGATTTAAATCCCAAAAATCTGATTTAAGTAAAAAAAAAAAAAGATTTTTTTTAAAAAATCATTGATTTTTATCCACCCTGATTATGATGTGTATTTATAATTCACATTTATTCATTCATTCACTTTTTCAATATATATATTTAACACATTCACACATCATTTATGTGTTTCATTGCCCAGGTTTTTGTGGGTTGTTTTTCATTCCCAGTTGGTCTATGCCAGGTCTGCGCATGCGCTATTAGTTCGTTCAATGCCGCTGACATTTATCCGGCAAATATAGCGGGATCTGCCGGCGTCATCATGTGACTGGATGGTTGGTCACGTGACTCATGTGTCACGTGACGCATCGCATCATGAACAGGCGGTCCGCTCAGTACAAGCTTTTGTGTGCATGGCCCATTTGTGTGAAGGTTATAATTATATTGAGCAACATGATTGGTGACTATGAAAATTTATTGCGTGTCCCGCGGTAATGAAGCCACACCCAGACGAAGGTTTGCCGTAACGCGCGTCAGGGTTGGCGCAATCCTGGGGGGGGGGGGGGGTAATATGGGTAATTGATTCTGTCTCTGTAATTCTTTTGTTATGGTTTTCTATTGCACTTGCACTTTATATAACTCTGGATTAATTGTTGGAACAGTATGAATTGATGCTATTGTGTCCTCCTCTGGTAGATGTCGCCCTTTTCCCCTGCACTTGTTTTTATTGTAATTTATTTTATTCTAATAATTTTGCTAATAAATATAACATTTGATTCCATGCGGCCTGGTACTTTCTTGTACAGGTTTTTCTAGTTCAATAGTATACCATAGGCATGTGTAGAGATGATTGTTATGTGGTAGAAGCCTTTTGTTCTTCTTTGGTATAGATATATCTTCTTTGGTATAGTTATATCTTAAAGGGGTTATCCCATGACTAATGTAAAAAAATGAAAATCAAACATCATTACTGTACACATACTGTAGTACATGACAGTCTCTTTCTAACAAAGCTAGAACCAGCCCTGTACATCACATGGTGTTGAGGAACGGTTGAGATGTATGCATATACAGTGGGGGAAATAATTATTTGACCCCTCACTGATTTTGTAAGTTTGTCCAATGACAAAGAAATGAAAAGTCTCAGAACAGTATCATTTCAATGGTAGGTTTATTGTAACAGTGGCAGATAGTACATCAAAAGGAAAATCGAAAAAATAACTTTAAATAAAAGATAGCAACTGATTTGCATTTCATTGAGTGAAATAAGTATTTGAACCCTCTAACAAAAAAAGACTTAATACTTGGTGGAAAAACCCTTGTTTGCAAGCACAGAGGTCAAACGTTTCTTGTAATTGATGACCAAGTTTGCGCACATTTTAGGAGGAATGTTGGTCCACTCCTCTTTGCAGATCATCTCTAAATCCCTAAGGTTTCGAGGCTGTCTCTGTGCAACTCTGAGCTTGAGCTCCCTCCATAGGTTTTCGATTGGATTAAGGTCCGGAGACTGACTAGGCCACTCCATGACCTTAATGTGCTTCTTCTTGAGCCACTCCTTTGTTGCCTTTGCTGTATGTTTTGGGTCATTGTCGTGCTGGAACACCCATCCACGACCCATTTTCAGTTTCCTGGCAGAGGGAAGGAGGTTGTCGCTCAGGATTTCACGATACATGGCTCCGTCCATTTTCCCGTTTATGCGAATAAGTTGTCCTGTGCCCTTAGCAGAAAAACACCCCCAAAGCAAAATGTTTCCACCCCCATGCTTGACGGTGGGGACGGTGTTTTGGGGGTCATAGGCAGCATTTTTCTTCCTCCAAACACAGCGAGTTGAGTTAATGCCAAAGAGCTCTATTTTGGTCTCATCAGACCACAGCACCTTCTCCCAGTCACTCTCTGAATCATTCAGGTGTTCATTGGCAAACTTCAGACGGGCCTGCACATGTGCCTTCCTGAGCAGGGGGACCTTGCGAGCCCTGCAGGATTTTAATCCATTGCGGTGTAATGTGTTTCCAATGGTTTTCTTGGTGACTGTGGTCCCTGCTAATTTGAGGTCATTAACTAACTCCTCCCGTGTAGTTCTAGGATGCTTTTTCACCTTTCTCAGAACCATTGACACCCCACGAGGTGAGATCTTGCGTGGAGCCCCAGAGAGAGGTCGATTGATGGTCATTTTGTGCTCCTTCCATTTTCGAACAATCGCACCAACAGTTGTCACCTTCTCTCCCAGCTTCTTGCTAATGGTTTTGTAGCCCATTCCAGCCTTGTGCAGGTCTACAATTTTGTCTCTGACATCCTTGGACAGCTCTTTGGTCTTTCCCATGTTGGAGAGTTTGGAGTCTGCTTGATTGATTGATTCTGTGGACAGGTGTCTTTTATACAGGTGACTAGTTAAGACAGGTGTCCTTAATGAGGGTGACTAATTGAGTAGAAGTGTCTAACCACTCTGTGTGAGCCAGAACTCTTAATGGTTGGTAGGGGTTCAAATACTTATTTCACTCAATGAAATGCAAATCAGTTGCTATCTTTTATTTAAAGTTATTTTTTCGATTTTCCTTTTGATGTGCTATCTGCCACTGTTACAATAAACCTACCATTGAAATGATACTGTTCTGAGACTTTTCATTTCTTTGTCATTGGACAAACTTACAAAATCAGTGAGGGGTCAAATAATTATTTCCCCCACTGTATATCCATGCACGCCTGCAAACACGTGCGGGCATGTATGGTATATATGTGCATACATTAGACATAGCATCATGGGACGATGTGCCCAGCATCTGCGCACGTCTGCCCATGGTGATCCCCAGGGGCTCATGCTGGCCCCTGTGGGAAATATGTGTCCCCTGATAATGTAGGGGCTTGTGCCCCCTGATAATGTAGGGGCTTGTGCCCCCTGATAATGTAGGGGCTTGTGCCCCCTGATAGTGTAGGGGCTTGTGCCCCCTTATAGTGTAGGGGCTTGTGCCCCCTTATCTGTGCCACCTTATATATCCCCTTATATAATCCCCCTTAGATATGATTAATGTATACATGTGTATGGATGTGCCCCAAGCATCAATACGCATGTATATTATATATATCCCCCCCCCCTCCTACAACTGAAACCAGGTGCATCGGTGTGAATGTGCCCCAAGCATTCACACCGATGCAATCTGGCTAATTACATCAGAATGACCAGACAAGGGTCCGGTCATCCTGATGGATACAAAGAGCTCAGATTCAACAGAATCTGAGCCCTTTGTTGTAATTATCCCCAGCGCCGCTGGAGATAAGTACACATGATAGAAGAAGGGGAGAAGCCTCTCCTCCTTCTATTATGTGCATTCCGACAGTGCGATTACTATCGCACTGTCCGGAATGCGAGGTGCAGCAGGCGGGAGATCAAAGGCTTCTCCCGCCTGTCTGCAGCGCGTCCCCGATGTGCTGGCCGGCGCAGTGATGTCATATCACTGCGCCGGCCCACGTGGATGATGGGGGCGCGCGCGCGCCCCCTGGTGGCGCGGGAGTGCGGGCCGCTGGGGGATAAATACCCGGCGGCCCCGGCACTCTGGTAGTTAGATCTGGGCCCCCACCTGGAAGAGGAGCGCGTCCTGCGCTCTGTGAGGAGAGGGCCCCCACCTTGAGAAGCGCATCGGCGCTTAGAACGCGGCCCCCACTCCGGCTCAAGGCCACGACCGGACCACCCCCCCCCCACCTGGTGAGCGCATCGGCGCTCAGGACAAACGCGCCCCCCCCCCCCCTTCCACTGACCGGACCCAGCCGCACCTACCCCCGCTGACCTGGAGAGGAGAGAGGATCGGGACGGGACAGAGAGGAATGCAGGCAGTCCACACTAGCTGCCCTGCATTCTCCACCAGACCAGAGGAGTGGAAGACCGAGCAGTCGATCTGCTCCAGAGGAAGAATCGGGCAGTGTGCTGAGTCCTGCTCCTGCTGGATGGCTAAGTAGCACTGCCCCATTAACCCCTTCCATGCCCTGTTCTCCTGTCCTGCCCAAAACTCCTTCCCTGAGCCCCTGCTAGCATTAACCCCTTCCTGTTCCCTGATCCCCTGCTAGCATTAACCCCTTCCTGTTCCCTGATTTCCCCTGTGTGCTGGTAACCCCTGATGGACCCTGGTCCCTGCCTACTGTACACCCTGGCCCATGATCTGACCCTTGCCCCTACCCTGATTAACCCCTAGTGGTTACCCTGGTCCTCTGCAGAGCATGCCTCTGTTCTGCAAACAAATCCTTATAACCCTTCGTTATACCCCGTAGGGACAGTATATAGTCAGGTGGGGTGGATTGTTAATATACTTGTATGTGTGTATCGTATAGTTAGTTGATGGGTGGAATTGGGAACGTGTAGTGTAGTTTAGGACTGTATATTTAGTGCTGTATTGTAGTGTACTGCGTGCGTAGTGTATTGTTAGTGTATTGCTTGGTGTAATAAATACTGTTATATTTGTACCCTTTTGTGTAGCGTGTACTTGTTAGCGGTAGCGAGTTAGTAAGGCGCATGCAGTTAGCATAAGTGATCAGTGTAGAGCATAGCGAAAGTATTGTGTTATTATATAAAGGCATGAATGGGCGGAGTTATCACTAGATGGATCCTCCCATTTATGAATATTAATTATCGATATTTGCATAAATATTGGTGATTAATAGCCCCCCTTTACACATGGATCCAGAGATCTCCACATTCATTGCTTTACTAGATTTATTTGAAGCTGACAGCTCAAGGAGAGTGTCTTTTCTGCTGCAGCTTTTACATGATAGCTGGGCTCCTTCTCTAATGGCCTGGAAACGCAGAAACGCCAATAAGGGCCTTTGAATTCCTTAGATACCACAATCACTATTGACTGTAACATGGTTTAGAGTGAGGTGGCTACCTCTCTCAGGCATCAGCACCCCGCATATGAGATTGCGGGATACTGAAGTGTCTTAACATGGCAGTTGGAGGCCTAATGAAGTCCCCAGATCTGCCTGCAGGGTATGCCTATCAGGTTGTGCCTGTCAATACAGCACTGACAGTATAATACAGTGTACTGTATAAGCAGTACAGTGTATTATAGAAGTGATAAAAGCTTGCCTGTTAAAGTCCCCTTGTGGGATTAATAAATGGCAAAATAAAAGCTAAAGTTTTTGTAAAAAAAAAAAAAAAAATGAATAAAAACCTCCAGGTTAAAAAATCCAAATTTTTCCACTGAAAATCTACTTAAAAAAAACTAAGTTCAAATCAAATCTCCTCCGCATATTTGGAATCTGCATATCTGTAAAGAACTGCACTATAAAATTATCACATCATTTATCCCACACGGTGAGCACAGTGCTTATTTGCCATTAAAAAAAAAAGAAATAAAAAGTGATCAGAAAGTGTTTTGTATCCAAAAGCTATACCAATAAAAACTACAACATGTCCTCTAAAAATAAATCCCTCACACAGCTCTGTAGAGGGGAAATAAAAAAAAGTTATGGGTCTTGACATGTGGTGATTATTTGCCTATAGTCCTAAGACTGTTTGTTTGTTTTTGCCTTAACTTGACATATGCCTTTCACTTCTATAAAACTTAACTTTTATTACAGCTGAATCATTATTACTGACCATTAAATCTACCCATTTAAAAACTATCAGTTGTGTTGCCTATTTTTTGTTAATGGATCAATTTATACTCAGTTCACTACCTGGACTGTAATTCAATAAGGGGCTGGAAGCTGCACGCTGGCTCCAGACTCCCCCCTATTCTTATGCTGAATACACTTGTGTTTAGGCTGAATACACTTGTGTTAGGCTGAGTGCGCTTATTTCTGAATACACTCCATTATGCTGAATACACTCAATATTAATAGGCTACACCCCTGCTTTAAAAACACCCTCAATGACTGTCCCCTGATATGTTTCGCCAGCTAACCTGGCGTTTTCAGGGAATTGGACAGTCTATCATATGTCAGAGTCAAATATTTTGTATTGAGTTGACATGTGGCGATGCACAAACTAAAAATTTAAATTGTTTTGACCCAGAGAATGAAGTTATTATGCTATTTATGCTGCAAAGGGAACGGAGCAAAATTTACCATGTAAAAACTCAACGATGGAATTGATATTATTTTCTTAGAACCCCCTGGTTCCATCCAAAACGGAAATGGCCAAAAAGGATGCAAAATGTGCATAATTGAGCATAACAGATGCTTAAAGTACAGGATCCATTTTTTGTATATTTTTCTGGCCTAATTAGGTTTACAAATAGGTATTGAAGAACAGAAAATGCCTCTTTATGTAACTGGACAAGATGCAATGAATGTTACTCTCAATCTCCATCAAGTTTATGTACCTATGGAACAATTTATTGCTCTAATACCGTCTTTCAATCCAAGAACTGCAATAAAAAGCATCTAATTGGACAGGAAAACATCAAAGCCTCTTATCCTACAATCCGTTTTCTGTCTCTAGTGAACACCGGTAATATGTATCAGATGTAGGGTATAACTGGACTTCACTAGTTAAAGAAGAATTTATATGTTTGGACAGTCTCTATATGTATACTTTCTCTTAGGAGCAATCATAAAAGATATATAAGTGGTTAGTCATACCGAAGTAATCACAACTGACCTTACGGTTGCACAACTGGCTAGGAGAAATGAACAGTGGCTATTTTTGAACAATTTTTGCATTCAATTTCTGTCTGTTTTACATTCGTTTTTAATGGGCATTAAACATTTTCATTGTGGATCAGCTTCTGGCGGCAGTTTTCTATTTACATCTCCAAGGTGTTTTACTACTCTGTACTAAGGTTGCATCGGGTATCAAAATTTCGATACCCAATTGATACTTTTATACCAGTATTGATTCGGTACCGGGATTTGCATTATTCTAATACTAGGCTGCACTGTTGCTCAGCCTAGTATCTCCTCTTACGAGAGAACATGGCGCTCGGCGCGCTATGTTCTGTGGCCAGACAGTGGAGAAGGAGGGAGTCCTTCCCTCCTATGACGTGGCCGCCGCTGAGCCCAATGAAATGCCCACACCCACACAGTGCAAGAATGATTAGCCTGCCTCGAAATAAAGGCAGGCAAAAAACATATGTATCAGGCAGCCAGCAAGTTTGGGGTTAATGTGACTTATTGACCCCAATCTTGCCACTACCATGTTTTAAACAGGATGGAGGTCAATTATTTTTAATGTCAGGCTGGGCACATGCTTTTGGACTGGACCCCATGTGCCTCACATTAATAGTAAGTGACCCCCAAAGTACCATCTCACAGAATGGGCAACATGGGGTTAATGTAAGTTACAGAATACAGGCCACTTATTAATATGAGGCACATGGATTGGAAGTCAAAATTCAAAAGACTGTGCCAATAGCAAGTGACTGTTCATGTAGCTCATTCGTTAACCCCATGTTGCAAGGATATGGATACTTGATAGGGTTATTATGAGGCATATGGGGCTTTTATCACTAGGAACAGTTGGACCTGTGCCTCACATTAACCCCATCATGTTTCACTTTGGCAGCCTCCGGTCGGAGCCATGGCATCCAAGACGGTTACCATGGCAGCCAGGATGCTACAGAAGCCTTGGCTGCCATGGTAAGCTCCCTGCTGCTGTGTGCACAAAGCATAGGGCAGTAGGGACAGTGTAAAGTCCTATTCACCCTAATAGAGATCTATTAGGGTGAATAGGATAAGGGTTCTAGCCCCTAAGGGGGCTAATAGTTATTAAATAAAAAGTAAAAAAAAAAACTTTAAAACAAAACACCAAAATTACCCCCTTTCCCAATTTTAAATATAAAATATATAAACAATCTAATATATAAAGCTGAGTGTATGTGTGTGTGTATGTATGTCCGCTAAAGGAATCCGCACCGTCGCATTTACAATCACGAAATTTGGCACACAGATACATCAGGTGTCCGGGAAGGTTTTAGACCAGGTCTCAGCTAGGATGTACAGTCCCTGAGATATTCCCAAAAAATGCATTAGCCAATACAAGCCTGGTCAGTGGTCACATGACCCTTATCAGCCAATAGAAGCTCGCACGCCGTTAACCTCCACATACACAGTTTTACTCCAGGTTTCCATAACAACCCAGCCATTTATCTTCACTGCTGTAGGAGAGCTTTGAAGGAAATCTGTCACCAGGATAATCGCTATTGAAGTAAAGCCATAACCTAATAGCACTTAGGGGACGGATATGGGCTCACCCACTTCTCCACTACTGTTGGTTGCCAAAATACGTTCGGGCCAATGAAAGAGCCCCGCTCTTGAAAGGCATGATGGGCCGGTTCTGGAGAGCGCGCTGGTTCACGCTCGCAGCCAGTGTAGTCCTCATCAGTTTCCCAGTCCTCCGTTTTTTTTCTGGGACGGGTCACAGCAGTGGCATATGGGCCTCGCAGGCCCTCGGCAGGGGTGAACTCCCCTTCCTCTCCCTCACGGAGGTTATGCATGTACTCCGAGAGGTAACTCCGCTTGACGGACCTCCGATTCACGTACAAGTCTCTGCCGGTGGTATAATCTTAGATAAAACCGTAGCCACGGTCCTTGTCAAATGCCACAACCAACCCCATTCTCCTTTCCAGGCGGGGTTGGGTGTCAGTGTGGTGCTCATGAACGGTCTTTGCCAGTTCCTCATAGTAGATCTTGGTCTTGGTAGTTTTCTTTATGGCGGCCTCCCGTATCTCTGCCATCAGCGCCGACCATTTAAACAAGGGCTGGAAAAAGTCTCTCCAGGAGCCATAATAGGTCTCCGGCTTCGTCCTCGGTGGCGGGCAGGTGGGTCTCTCCGGTCCCGGAGAGTAGGCCGGTGGAGCGTCCTCTTGCTCTACACCAGTACAGTCCATTTTTAATCCAGTGGGTGCCGACATAATAACAGAGCAGTCCTCACTCTTCAACATGCTCGATCCTTCTCTGGAGAGCGACAGGGCGGCACCAATAATTGTAGACAGATCCTCCCATTGCTCTGGGAGGCCACCCCCCAGGTACTCCAGTATGGGGAGGCGGAGTCCATGTTAGCAGACATGCAAATGTCCAGACAGGGCGGTGGCGCGGACATATAGCCTTTCCCGCACTTTCAGCAGAAGGCGCCAATTTTTCCCGCCAAACAAAGTATGAAGATGACGCAGCAATAAATCCAAGCAAGCTAAGCGGCCATCTTGAGCAAAATGCTGTCTATTCACTGACAGCAAGCGGTGGCTTTACAACAGCAAACAGTCCATAAAAAGCACAGTTTCACACCGCAAATTATTACAGTTCTTTGGCCCAGCAATTTTTCAATAAAGCAATAGGGCTTAGTCACTTTAAGGCAAATAACAGCACACAGTTTTTGTATCCGCAATGGCGCAGGAATGATCGTATCCTGTTCGTGACGCCAATTTGTGCAGCACGCCAGACCTGCAGGGTATAGCGACAGTGAGATCATGGTTATGGGCAATCGAGGGTTACTCACTTTTTGGAGGAGAACCCTGGGCAGGCATGCGGCAGTGAATGAGAGGTAGACACAAGTTCCTCTGGGGCACACTCTGTATAGAGAGACCTGGCCTGATGTTGGGTAAGGTGCCCTGGATGTTGCAGGTGTTTTGAGTGCCTGAGGCAAGGTCCCTTTAAGTATCGTGATGCCAGTGCCTGTAACGGTGGCACACCGATTTGTAGGAGGATTAATAGAGTACGCAGTTGGTAAACCAAACGTTGCTTTACTTTAGGAAAATAATCCAACTTTATACAAGTAATTGCAGTAGATGATAATGCAGTCCTTGACAGTACAAATGCACAGCAGGTTTACTTTCAATAATGGCAGGTTTAATCTTGCAAGATACTTGGAGGGCAAACAGTTAATGCTTTGCAGTACAATGCTGCTCTATCCCCTCAGCTATTCTAGCTGGCTGGATCCCAAGGCCCGGATGCCTAATTGCTGGCTTGAATCCTTGGTATATATAATCCTTCCTCCAGTATTGGCACTTGCTTTATATTAAACACTTCTGCCCCTCAGGTTACTTAGCTGTACTTGTGGTATTGTCCTTGCTGTGAGGGATACAGCAGGTTTCTTCCAGGAGGTGCATCTCCTACTACTGGGGTGTCTTCTGAGCTAACTGCGGCTCACTTGATCTACAGGCAGGCTAGAGTTCTTGACTAGCCTCCTGGATGTAGCTAGCAGCCAGGGCTATCCAGCTGCATGTCAGAGGAGGCCCTCAGCATATCTCTGGCTGGTGCCTTCTCACTTCTGTCTCCACAGACTCCTGACTATGATCTAACTCCTCTCTGTCTGGGCCTGAACATTTATACTAGGGGCTCCCTATCTCCCTCTAGTGCCTAGGATGCCTAACTACACCCTAATAGGCCTGCTATGCATGACACAGGGGAAACATTGCATATAAAAACACATAGAAAATACATTAAAGTGCACAGTTAAATGTAATATTACTGTCCCTTGTGAGCAGAAGTAACACCTGAACCAATTGACCCTTGTGTAGTGCCCACGCCTACCTAGTGGGACACTACATACCCCCACGCTATGACGTTGCCCGTCCTCGGTGCAACATGAAGGGGCCCTGCCCAGCTGGATACTGCACCTGAAAGACAAAAATAATGCAAAGCAGGAAAATACATCTACATTTGCAAAATACATTATATGTATACATCAGGCAGTTCCACTGGCTTAGGAGCAAGTACGGTAAAAAAGGGGCGTCGTTCTCTTCTCTCAGGATAATATAAGGGAACAGGGGCACTGACCTGGTGCAGCGTATCAGTGATACCAGGATAGTCCATATAATATTTTAAGTGCAAATTGTCCATAAGAGAACAGTAGAAAAATGCAAAACAATTAAAAGTTCTTGGAGGCTCAAAGAACAAACATGAGTCCGTACCCAGGTTTTCCTTAATTATTCATTGAAAGTATCCCAATGAAGCAAAGGTACAAGATCACAGAGGCTCACATACAATGGAGTCCATCTCTGGGCACATTTCTTTTAAGTAGCAAAAATCTCAGAGGCTCACATACACTGGAGTCCATCTCTGAGTACATTTCCTTAAAATAGCAAGATCTCAGAGGCTCATGTACATTAGAGTCTATCCCTGGGCGCATTTCCTTGGAATTTAAGTTGCACAATAAAAGTCACAGCACAATAAAAATAATCCACATTATTCACAATGGCATATAAAAATAAATGCTGCAAGATCCCTTAAACAACCTGAAAAGGGGGTTAAAAAGGGTTAAAGGTGCAAACAAAAATGAGGACAACTTGGCTTGCAGAATACTTGAAGCAGGCAGGAGGTCCTGTAAACAATATGGCCTTAATGCAATTTGTATTTCAGTGGACGACCACTACCACTGAGCCGTGGGTAACTGGCAGCAGCAACAAAGGACCAAAACAAAGGACTCCTGTCCTGGAAGGGTTAAATCCTCAGCCATAAGGTCCCTTTGGCAAAAGAAAACAAATCAATGGCCTAGCAGGCCAATTCACAGGGGCATGTCATATCCACTTGGCATCACAGTGGTGCTCCCTGGCTCCATTTGTAGATTGGGCCTGTAATGAGAGTCAACAGGCGGATGTGCCCACAACACAGTATTAGGGGGGCAGCTGCAGCATGAATGGACCCCGAATTGGTATTGGCCCCATAGGCCTAGAGGTGATCACAGTTGGGGACCGCATCGGTCCAGGCATAACAATCGTGGGCTGCATTGGCCTAGGTACCGCTGTTGTAAGCGGTTCTGTGGGTTCAGCAATAACCGACTCTATGCGGCGGGATACAGTGTAAGAGGGCCTCTTTGGGGGCCTCAATGCAGCCGCAGCCGCAGTAGGTGGCCGGCTGGAAGGGACAGGTACCCTTACCTCTGACCCAGCGATGTCCGAGTACTGGAGTCTAATTTCTTCTTTCCTAGGTGGAGTCCGGATTCTGGCAGTAGCAATCCGGCGCAGTTCACGCAGCTGTTCCTCCAGACGGACGATCTGGTCATCCAGACTCTCGGTTTCTGGATCGCTGTCTTCCGGAGCTTCCACTGGTACAGGTAGGGGAGTCGCATCCTGCGCAGCCGCTGCAGGTTCAGGTGACGCATCTGGTCTTTTTCCTTTGCGAATGTTGTCCAGGGTCGCATGGAATCGCTCCAGGTTTTCTAACTCCTTTATGGTTTTCTCCCGGCGAGGCAGCTCAGGGGACGGATATGGGCTCACCCACTTCTCCACTACTGTTGGTTGCCAAAATACGTTCGGGCCAATGAAAGAGCCCCGCTCTTGAAAGGCATGATGGGCCGATTCTGGAGAGCGCGCTGGTTCACGCTCGCAGCCAGTGTAGTCCTCATCAGTTTCCCAGTCCAACGGTTCTTTTCTGGGATGGGTCATAGCAGTGGCATATGGGCCTCGCAGGCCCTCGGCAGGGGTGAACTCCACTTCCTCTCCCTCACGGAGGTTATGCATGTACTCCGAGAGGTAACTCTGCTTGACGGACCTCCGATTCACGTATAAGTCTCTGCCGGTGGTATAATCTTGGATAAAACCGTAGCCACGGTCCTTGTCAAATGCCACAACCAACCCCATTCTCCTTTCCAGACGGGGTTGGGTGTCAGTGTGGCGCTCATGAACGGTCTTTGCCAGTTCCTCATAGTAGATCTTGGTCTTGGTAGTTTTCTTTATGGCGGCCTCCCGTATCTCTGCCATCAGCGCCGATTATTTAAACGAGGGCTGGAAAAAGTCTCTCCAGGAGCCATAATAGGTCTCCGGCTGCGTCCTCGGTGGCGGGCAGGTGGGTCTCTCCGGTCCCGGAGAGTAGGCCGGTGGAGCGTCCTCTTGCTCTACACCAGTACAGTCCATTTTTAATCCAGTGGATGCCGACATAATAACAGAGCAGTCCTCACTCTTCAACATGCTTGATCCTTCTCTGGAGAGCGACAGGGCGGCACCAATAATTGTAGACAGATCCTCCCATTGCTCTGGGAGGCCACCCCCCAGGTACTCCAGTATGGGGGAGGCGGAGTCCATGTTAGCAGACATGCAAATGTCCAGACAGGGTGGTGGCGCGGACATATAGCCTTTCCCGCACTTTCAGCAGAAGGCGCCAATTTTTCCCGCCAAACAAAGTATGAAGATGACGCAGCAATAAATCCAAGCAAGCTAAGCGGCCATCTTGAGCAAAACGCTGTCTATTCACTGACAGCAAACGGTGGCTTTACAACAGCAAACAGTCCATAAAAAGCACAGTTTCACACCGCAAATTATTACAGTTCTTTGGCCCAGCAATTTTTCAATAAAGCAATAGGGCTTAGTCACTTTAAGGCAAATAACAGCACACAGTTTTTGTATCCGCAATGGCGCAGGAATGCTCGAATCCTGTTCGTGTCGCAAATTTATGCAGCACGCCAGACCTGCAGGGTATAGCGACAGTGAGGTCACTGTTATGGGCAATCGAGGGTTACTCACTTTTTGGAGGAGAACCATGGGCAGGCATGCGGCAGTGAATGAGAGGTAGACACAAGTTCCTCTGGGGCACACTCTGTATAGAGAGACCTGGCCTGATGTTGGGTAAGGTGCCCTGGATGTTGCAGGTGTTTTGAGTGCCTGAGGCAAGGTCTCTTTAAGTATCGTGACGCCAGTGCCTGTAAAGGTGGCACACCGATTTGTAGGAGGATTAATAGAGTACGCAGTTGGTAAACCAAACGTTGCTTTACTTTAGGAAAACAATCCAACTTTATACAAGTAATTGCAGTAGATGATAATGCAGTCCTTGACAGTACAAATGCACAGCAGGTTTACTTTCAATAATGGCAGGTATAATCTTGCAAGATACTTGGAGGGCAAAAAGTTAATGCTTTGCAGTACAATGCAGCTCTATCCCCTCAGCTATTCTAGCTGGCTGGATCCCAAGGCCCGGATGTCTAATTGCTGGCTTGAATCCTTGGTATATATAATCCTTCCTCCAGTATTGGCACTTGCTTTATATTAAACACTTCTGCCCCTCAGGTTACTTAGCTGTACTTATGGTATTGTCCTTGCTGTGAGGGATACTGCAGGTTTCTCCCAGGAGGTGCATCTCCTACTACTGGGGTGTCTTCTGAGCTAACTGCCGCTCACATGATCTACAGGCAGGCTAGAGTTCTAAACTAGCCTCCTGGATGTAGCTAGCAGCCAGGGCTATCCAGCTGCATGTCAGGAGGAGGCCCTCAGCATATCTCTGGCTGGTGCCTTCTCACTTATGTCTCCACAGACTCCTGACTATGATCTAACTCCTCCCTGTCTAGGCCTGAACATTTATACTAGGGGCTCCCTATCTCCCTCTAGTGCCTAGAATGCCTAACTACACCCTAATAGGCCTGCTATGCATGACACAGGGGAAACATTGCATATAAAAAAACACATAGAAAATACATTAAAGTGCACAGTTAAATGTAATATTACTGTCCCTTGTAAGCAAAAGTAACACCTGAACCAATTGACCCTTGTGTAGTGCCCACGCCTACCTAATGGGACACTACATATGTGATACTGTCTGCTGAACTGTGTATCTAATCTTCTCCCAGAGTGTACTTATTAATAATGGTGCCCCCAGTAATTATAATGCTTCCTGTAGTGCCCCCAACATTTATAATGTCCCCTTTAGTGCCCCCCAATATTTATACTGGCTTTTGTAGTGTCCCGAATGTTTATAAGGCCCCCTAAGTGCCCCAATAATTATACTGTCTCTTGTAGTGCTTCCAGTATTTACACTGGTGGCACTATAGGGGCCATTATAAATATTATGGGCTCTACAAGACACGGTATAAATATCTGGCGAACTTATGCCTGTGATGTTAGGTGTCTGGATGTGTTAAAGGCAGGGTATGTAGAGTGCAATGGCCAGCAAATGGTGTAGGAGTCAGAAAAATAGGCCATTGGTAGAAAAATAAACATCTCTCTTTACTGTAAAGCAAAATGGGAATTGTAGTACATCTAACTATGGCAAAACATAGTTCCAACTGTACACAGTGCAATTCTCTCCCAGATAGCGGTGCATGCATTTAGACAAGGATATGAGTTATGGCACTCTTTGTACACTTTCTTGCTAAAGTCTCAACAAAATCTATGTCTGGCAACAGTAACTTGGCAGTAAAGGCTATAATGTCCATTGCAGGATACAGGGGTTTGATGGAACATCTGTCCAGGGTGTGTCCAGGTGTGAAGGGTGTCTTAACAGTGTCCCTCAGTGAAGCAAAGTCTGAATTGCTATAGTCACAGATTACCTTGCTGACTCCTATGCTTGGCTATGCAGATTTTAAGATCTTCTTTACTCTCCTTCTCTATCTTTCAGTGGATCTTGCAGAGATCTGTTAGTCTCAGTGTGTTTCTTGGGCTTGAGAGAAGGGAGCATCATGCAAAAATGTCTTCCTTGCTGAACTCTCACTAATCACCCCCTAACTGAGCTGGGGGCAGATCCTGGTTACCCACCCAACCACCTGCAAAGGACTAAGCCAGGATTATTAAACCTTGGCTGGGCCATCCATACATGGCTATGCTGGGTTTTAATACATGAAAAAACAATACTGTACATACCATAACATTAGATTAAAGAACAAACCATTTGCAGATACCCTTTGCTCTGGGGTACTGCAAGGACAAAGTGCTAACCCATTATCTATAGTCTGTACATTATTTCATTCAAAATGGCCGCTGTCATGTTGAGACACTGTTTGTGATGTCATGATTAGAATCCTGGCAGATGACTATCTTACTTGTGGCATCATAATGGGGGCCATGGCTCATTTACATATGATGTCATAATAGGCGGTAGGTATATATTGAGGTGACGCACTGACCCCAGCCTCAGTCTGCAGGGCTAGCTCTCACATTTAGGGGCCTCTGACGAGCAGGACAGGACCGGATCGGGTAAGTTTGGCCGTCTTTTTCTTCATGTGTTTGGGAATTGTTTTTGCTGATCTTTATTTTCTATCTTTCGTATACAATGTGAGAGCTGTGTGTGACCCTCTGCGGCCCCAGAAAATCAGCCTCAGGTGCGACACGTAACCTCCTCTAATGGAAGAATCCTAGGAGAATGTGAAGAAGGAGCCTCTATCTCCCTTAAAGGGCCAGAGCCACAGAAATCCAAGACCATTTTATAATAAATAAAGTTTTCTCTGTGTGTTACTTTAAAAAACAAGATTCTTGTGTTTTTTTTCTTAAATATTAAATTGTGCCATTTCTCCTATGCCCGTTTTTCTATCGGTATTCTATGTATGTACTGATTAGTCACAGGGCAGAACCCCTGAAGGATGGGTAACAAATGAACTCCTGATAGGAAATTTATTAAAGGGATATTCCCACCTTGGACATGAGTGGCATACTGCTAGAATATGCCATAAATGTCAGATAGGTGTAGGTAAAACCTGTGGGACAGGTCCTGAAGTGAACGGAGAGCCCCCTGCACATGCACAGTGTCCGCTCCATTAACTGGTACGAGAATTCCAAAAATTGCCAAGCAGGTGCGCTGTGTATCTAATTCCATCATGTGTGATACTGTTTGCTGAGCTGCTTTATCTAATTCTATCATATGTGATACTGTCTGCTGAACTGTGTATGTAATCTTCTCCCAGAGTGTACTTATTAATAATGGTGCCACCAGTAATTATAATGCTTCCTGTAGTGCCCCCAACATTTATAATGTCCCATTTAGTGCCCCCCAATATTTATACTGGCTTTTTTAGTGTCCCGAATGTTTATAAGGCCCCCTAAGTGCCCCAATAATTATACTGTCTCTTGTAGTGCTTCCAGTATTTACACTGGTGGCACTATAGGGGCCATTATAAATAATAGGGGCTCTACAAGACACGGTATAAATATCTGGCGAACTTATGCCTGTGATGTTAGGTGTATGGATGTGTTAAAGGCAGGGTATGTAGAGTGCAATGGCCAGCAAATGGTGTAGGAGTCAGAAAAATAGGCCATTGGTAGAAAAATAAATATCTCTCTTTACTGTAAAGCAAAATGGGAATTGTAGTACATCTAACTATGGCAAAACATAGTTCCAACTGTACACAGTGCAATTCTCTCCCAGATAGCGGTGCATGCATTTAGACAAGGATATGAGTTATGGCACTCTTTGTACACTTTCTTGCTAAAGTCTCAACAAAATCTATGTCTGGCAACAGTAACTTGGCAGTAAAGGCTATAATGTCCATTGCAGGATACAGGGGTTTGATGGAACATCTGTCCAGGGTGTGTCCAGGTGTGAAGGGTGTCTTAACAGTGTCTTTCAGTGTAGCAAAGTCTGAATGGCTATAGTCACAGATTACCTTGCTGACTCCTATGCTTGGCTATGCAGATTTTAAGATCTTCTTTACTCTCCTTCTCTATCTTTCAGTGGATCTTGCAGAGATCTGTTAGTCTCAGTGTGTTTCTTGGGCTTGAGAGAAGGGAGCATCATGCAAAAATGTCTTATTTGCTGAACTCTTACTAATCACCCCCTAACTGAGCTGGGGGCAAATCCTGGTTACCCACCCAACCTCCTGCAAAGGACTAAGCCAGGAATAATAAACTTTGGCTGGGCCATCCATACATGGCTATGCTGGGTTTTAATACATGGAAAAACAATACTGTACATACCATAACATTAGATTAAAGAACAAACCATTTGCAGATACCCTTTGCTCTGGGGTACTGCAAGGACAAAGTGCTAACCCATTATCTATAGTCTGTACATTATTTCATTCAAAATGGCCGCTGTCATGTTGAGACACTGTTTGTGATGTCATGATTAGAATCCTGGCAGATGACTATCTTACTTGTGGCATCATAATAGGGGCCATGGCTCATTTACATATGATGTCATAAAGGGCGGTGGGTATATATTGAGGTGACGCACTGACCCCAGCCTCAGTCTGCAGGGCTAGCTCTCACATTTAGGGGCCTCTGACGAGCAGCACAGGATCGGATCGGGTAAGATTGTCCGTCTTTTTCTTCATGTGTTTGGGAATTGTTTTTGCTGATCTTTATTTTTGTGATGTTTGTGATAGATCACTGTGACTTTTACCCTCTTTCTCCTGATGCATAATGGGGGAGGAGGAGCTGTACCAGGAAGTCAGACAGTGTGTGAGGGGAACCGGAAGCAGACACATGAGGCTGAGAAGGGATTGCATCTGATAAGGACAGAAGCTGTTTGGAATAAGACTCCTCCATGTAAGAATGCCATAATGTTCCGAGTAATAAACCTTGCTCTGGTTAAGTAGTACATCGGCCTGTGTGTGTAACTTGCTGAGCAGATACTGGCAGCATTGCCAGCGGCACCTGAGAGACACAGAGTGTCCAGGGGACATAACAGTGGCGACGAGGATTGTGGATTTTAGCACACATGGCCTTCATAGGGTTTATTCAACCATTTTATCCTGCAGCTGAGTCATGGATCTCCTGGGTAGAGAGGCTGGAACAGTATATGGAAGCAAATAATGTGACTGTTGAAAAGAAAGTTGCAGTTTTTCTCACTGCATTGGGTCAAGCTGCATATGGAACCCTCAGAGACCTTGTTTCTCCAGACAAGCCAGCCTCTAAGTCCCTGCCTGAGTTAATTCAGACGCTACATACACACTACAACCCGAAGCCGTTAGAAATCGCAGAGCGGTTTAAATTTTACAGTAGAAGGCAGCAGGCCGGGGAGGATATAAAGACATATATCATTGCTTTACGTAAACTAGCTGCCACTTGTCAGTTTGGAGACTACCTACAGACGGCTCTCCGTGACATGTTCGTCATGGGACTCTGCGACCCAGCCATACAGAAACGTTTGCTCACAGAACCCGACTTGACTCTGACGAAAGCCACTGACCTTGCTACGGTCATGGAGTTGGCAACACCGGACGCCACCCTACTGAAGGCACCACCTACAACTCCTGCAAGCCAGTGTGAGGAAATATTCCACACCGCTATCACTCAACGCTCGAGACGGCCGTCCCCTGCCACTCAGCTTAAACCTCGCCACCCTAATTCTTCTGTCTCTGGGACCCCGACTTGCTACCGTTGTGGTAACACTACTCACAGTGCGCCTGCTTGCAAGTTCAAGGATGTCGTTTGTTTTCGCTGTGGAAAGACTGGTCATATTGGGCGCGTTTGCCGCAGCTCTCGCTCCCCGAACACTACCACAAAAGATAGACGTAAACAGACATTCCGTGTGGATATGGACAATAACGGTTTTAGCTCTGATGAGGAGACATGTGTCCAGCATGTTGGACTGTTTCAAGTAGCTGGGAGTACTCCTGCGATTAAAGTGGATGTCACACTCAATGGCTGTCCTGTCTCCATGGATGTTGATACAGGGGCAGCTGTGTCTGTCATTTCATGGACTGATTTAAAGGCATCGGGTCTGTCCCTGCCGCTAAAACCTACAAAGCTCACACTACAAACCTACAGCAAGGAACTACTACAGCCCTTGGGTTATGTAAAACCCCTTGTTACATTAGGCAACCGCAGTCAAAGTCTACGCCTTTATGTTGTAAGGAATGGAGGTCCTCCGCTGTATGGAAGGGACTGGATCAAAGCCCTGGGCATGCCTCCTTTTACCATTGCCCAATGTACATTGCTTTCTAAAGTAGACCATTGGGTGGAATCCCTGAAGTCACGTTTTAAAGAGGTTTTTGAGGACTCTTTGGGCACCGTAAAAGGAAAGATGGCCCACCTCCTCTTGAAGCCTGGTGCTACACCTCGTTTTTGTAAGGCAAGATCAGTACCTTTTGCCTTGCGAAAAAAAGTGGAAGCAGAGCTGGACCACCTATTGGCTGAAAAGATCATAACGAAAGTGGATAGAAGTGAATGGGCATCACCAATTGTGCCTGTCAAGAAAAAGAATGGAGACATTAGGATTTGTGGTGATTTCAGGGTAGCTCTGAACAACCAACTTCTTGTGGATCAATACCCATTGCCTCGACTTGAAGATTTATTTGACTCACTGGCTGGGGGGCAAAAGTTTACAAAAATAGACTTAAAGCAAGCTTACCTGCAACTGCAAGTACACCCAGAGTCACGCCATCTGTTGACCATTAACACTCATAAAGGATTATTCCAGTATAACCGCATGGTTTTTGGCATAGCCCCAGCTCCAGCCATCTGGCAGCGGATCATGGATGAGGTACTGGCAGGAATACCTTTCACCCAATGTCTACTGGATGACATGCTCATCACTGGTCCCACTGATGAAGAACACAGAAAGAATGTTGAAGCTGTGCTAGAGAGACTCCAAAAGTATGGTTTGCGTGTCAATCTTTCAAAATGCGAACTTCTCAAGTCTCAACTGGAGTTTTGTGCCCACACGGTGGACCGACATGGGTTACACACTACTGAAGAAAAGGTTAAAGCCCTTACCCATACCCCTACCCCCCGGAATGTCACCCAGCTCAGGTCCTACCTTGGCCTCCTAAATTACTACCACCGTTTCTTGCCGAACCTAGCACACCAGCTCTACCCATTACATCGCTTACTGGATGCAAGAGCTAAATGGATATGGACAGACAAATGTGAAGAAGCTTTTCGGCTTTCTAAAGAACTCATTCTGTCTTCTCGAGTTCTGGTCCACTATGATTTAAAGAAACCCGTCATCCTGGCTTGTGATGCCTCGCCTTATGGACTGGGTGCCGTGCTTTCCCATGTCATGCCGGATGGCACGGAGCGCCCGATTTCTTTTGCCTCCAGGTCTTTAACCTCAGCAGAACAAAACTACTCCCAGATTGACAAGGAAGCTTTAGCCATTGTATGGGCCACAACAAAATTTCACGCGTACATCTATGGTCGGGAGTTCACACTTATCACTGACCACAAACCTCTGTTGTCAATACTGAACCCTCAGAAAGGAATTTCTACAACAACCGCATCTCGCTTACAAAGGTACGCTTTATTTTTAGGAGCTTATGCTTATTCTATCAGATACCGCTCCCATGATACCCATGGAAATGCAGATGCATTTTCCAGATTGCCACTAAGAGATGACCACCCACTAAGAGAGGTACGTGTAGTGGAAGTACACAGGCCACAATCTTGCATGTCCACCTCCCTGATTGCCAGACATACAGCCACAGATCCTTTCCTGTCTCAGATATTCTCTTATGTTCAGACTGGATGGCCAGAGAGAGTTTCAGGTGAATTTCGTCCGTACTTTGCCAGAAAATGTGAGGTTGTGACTAATGCTGGTTGCCTACAATGGGGCAATAGAGTGATTGTACCCCAGTACTTGCAATCAACCATGCTAAGGATACTGCATGAAGGCCATCCTGGTGTGGTGCGCATGAAGCAGCGAGCCCGGAGCTATGTTTGGTGGCCACAAATGGATACAGCAATTGAAGATTATGTTGCTCAATGTCCTGGGTGCTGTCAAGCCCAGCGACCCCAAAAGAGAGGAACCCTGCAACCTTGGCCATGGCCAACAGAACCGTGGTCCAGACTCCATCTTGATTTTGCTGGCCCCATCCAGGGTAAAATGTATTTGATCGTGGTAGATGCGCATTCAAAATGGCCGGAGGTTTTTCAAATGCCTTCTATTACCTCAGCTGCTACCATTCTAGTCTTAAGGAAGCTCTTTGCTCAATATGGCTTGCCAACAGCCATAGTCTCCGACAATGGAACTCAATTTACATCGCATGAGTTTCAATCCTTCCTTAGTGGCTTGGGCGTCCAACACTACAAAACAGCTCCTTATCATCCAGCTTCAAATGGGCTGGCAGAACGATTTGTGCAGACATTTAAGAAGCACTTACTGTCCACTCTGGACCAGGTTGGACTGTCAGAAGAGAAGCTGCTGGAATTCTTGATCATGTACCGTAACACGAAACACGCTACTACTGGGCTGTCACCGGCTTT
This sequence comes from Bufo bufo, assembly GCF_905171765.1. Lineage (NCBI taxonomy): Eukaryota > Metazoa > Chordata > Amphibia > Anura > Bufonidae > Bufo > Bufo bufo. The sequence continues at coordinate 440,881,998 of NC_053391.1, forward strand.
TCTTATGTTTGGCAGGCATCTCCGCACATAACTTGATTTAGTTCGTCCGCAGGAACAGTCACCAACGCCTCCTCCGCCGGGCCGTCTGGGATTCCGTGCCGGTGATCTTGTATGGTCTCGGAATTACAGAGCTTTGCCTCCTTGGCTTCCTGGCGTTATTGATGGAACTCTTGGCAGAAGAATGTACCTTGTCCGCCTGGAGGAAGGCATTTGTGTTCGGCGACACCTTTCACAATTGAGGAAACGCATTTGCCGGCCACTAGTGACAAAACCGACCCCTCTTTCTAACCACCCACCAGAGTCTACTCTGAACTCTGCTGGTGACATATGGCATGGTGTCTGGCATGATCCCACAAGTTTACAACCAAACCCTGAACCGGTTGGTGGCCATATTCCTGAGGAGCCCGGACATGTGCCTGGAGTTACAGAGACTGATTTGTCTGTGGGACGCCCACTGACATCTCCAGAACCTTTGACTGACTCTATCCCTCCCGGTGCTGTGCCTCTGCGTAAGTCTACCCGTCAAAGACGTCAAACGCCGCGCTGGCAAAGTGCTGAAATCTTACGGGACACATTGGAGGTCAGGGAACAGAGACAAAGGGCTCATGAAGTGCTGCGGAAAGCACAGAACTGAGTTGGAGATACTACTTGCTGAACTGATCTCGCTTGCCTTGTTATGTTATGTGTTCAACATTTGTTCTCTTGTTATGTTTTTTTGTTTTTTTTTTGGGAAGGAAAGGAGGTGTGATGTTTGTGATAGATCACTGTGACCTTTACCCTCTTTCTCCTGATGCATAATGGGGGAGGAGGAGCTGTACCAGGAAGTCAGACAGTGTGTGAGGGGAACCGGAAGCAGACACATGAGGCTGAGAAGGGATTGCATCTGATAAGGACAGAAGCTGTTTGGAATAAGACTCCTCCATGTAAGAATGCCATAATGTTCCGAGTAATAAACCTTGCTCTGGTTAAGTAGTACATCGGCCTGTGTGTGTGTAACTTGCTGAGCAGATACTGGCAGCATTGCCAGCGGCACCTGAGAGACACAGAGTGTCCAGGGGACATAACAATTTTCTATCTTTTGTATACAATGTGAGAGCTGTTTGTGACCGTCTGCGGTCCCAGAAAATCAGCCTCGGGTGCAACACGTAACCTCCTCCAATGGAAGAATCCTAGAAGAATGTGAAGAAGGAGCCTATATCTCCCTTAAAAAGCCAGAGCCACAGAAATCCAAGACCATTTTATAATAAATAAAGTTTTCTCTGTGTGTTTCTTTAAAAAACAAGATTCTTGTGTTTTTTTTCTTAAATATTAAATTGTGCCATTTCTCCTGTGCCCGTTTTTCTATCGGTATTCTATGTATGGACTGATTAGTCACAGGGCAGAACCCCTGAAGGATGGGTAACAAATAAACTCCTGATAGGAAATTTATTAAAGGGATATTCCCACCTTGGACATGAGTGGCATACTGCTAGAATATACCATAAATGTCAGATAGGTGTAGGTAAAACCTGTGGGACAGGTCCTGAAGTGAACGGAGAGCCCCCTGCACATGCACAGTGTCCGCTCCATTAACTGGTATGAGACTTCCAAAAATTGCCAAGCAGGTGCGCTGTGTATCCAATCCCATCATGTGTGATACTGTTTGCTGAGCTGCTTTATCTAATTCTATCATATGTGATACTGTCTGCTGAACTGTGTATCTAATCTTCTCCCTGAGTGTACTTATTAATAATGGTGCCCCCAGTAATTATAATGCTTCCTGTAGTGCCCCCAACATTTATAATGTCCCCTTTAGTGCCCCCCAATATTTATACTGGCTTTTGTAGTGTCCCGAATGTTTATAAGGCCCCCTAAGTGCCCCAATAATTATACTGTCTCTTGTAGTGCTTCCAGTATTTACACTGGTGGCACTATAGGGGCCATTATAAATAATAGGTGCTCTACAAGACACGGTATAAATATCTGGCGAACTTATGCCTGTGATGTTAGGTGTCTGGATGTGTTAAAGGCAGAGTATGTAGAGTGCAATGGCCAGCAAATGGTGTAGGAGTCAGAAAAATAGGCCATTGGTAGAAAAATAAACATCTCTCTTTACTGTAAAGCAAAATGGGAATTGTAGTACATCTAACTATGGCAAAACATAGTTCCAACTGTACACAGTGCAATTCTCTCCCAGATAGCGGTGCATGCATTTAGACAAGGATATGAGTTATGGCACTCTTTGTACACTTTCTTGCTAAAGTCTCAATAAAATCTATGTCTGGCAACAGTAACTTGGCAGTAAAGGCTATAATGTCCATTGCAGGATACAGGGGTTTGATGGAACATCTGTCCAGGGTGTGTCCAGGTGTGAAGAGTGTCTTAACAGTGTCCCTCAGTGAAGCAAAGTCTGAATAGCTATAGTCACAGATTACCTTGCTGACTCCTATGCTTGGCTATGCAGATTTTAAGATCTTCTTTACTCTCCTTCTCTTTCAGTGGATCTTGCAGAGATCTGTTAGTCTCAGTGTGTTTCTTGGGCTTAAGAGAAGGGAGCATCATGCAAAAATGTCTTCCTTGCTGAACTCTCACTAATCACCCCCTAACTGAGCTGGGGGCAGATCTTGGTTACCCACCCAACCTCCTGCAAAGGACTAAGCCAGGATTAATAAACTTTGGCTGGGCCATCCATACATGGCTATGCTGGGTTTTAATACATGGAAAAACAATACTGTACATACCATACCATTAGATTAAAGAACAAACCATTTGCAGATACCCTTTGCTCTGGGGTACTGCAAGGACAAAGTGCTAACCCATTATGTATAGTCTTACATAATTTCATTCAAAATGGCCGCTGTCATGTTGAGACACTGTTTGTGATGTCATGATTAGAATCCTGGCAGATGACTATCTTACTTGTGGCATCATAATGGGGGCCATGGCTCATTTACATATGATGTCATAATAGGCGGTAGGTATATATTGAGGTGACGCACTGACCCCAGCCTCAGTCTGCAGGGCTAGCTCTCACATTTAGGTGCCTCTGACGAGCAGCACAGGACCGGATCGGGTAAGTTTGGCCGTCTTTTTCTTCATGTGTTTGGTAATTGTTTTTGCTGATCTTTATTTTCTATCCTTTGTATACAATGTGAGAGCTGTGTGTGACCCTCTGCGGCCCCAGAAAATCAGCCTCAGGTGCGACACGTAACCTCCTCCAATGGAAGAATCCTAGGAGAATGTGAAGAAGGAGCCTCTATCTCCCTTAAAGGGCCAGAGCCACAGAAATCCAAGACCATTTTATAATAAATAAAGTTTTCTCTGTGTGTTTCTTTAAAAAACAAGATTCTTGTGTTTTTTTCCTTAAATATTAAATTGTGCCATTTCTCCTGTGCCCGTTTTTCTATCGGTATTCTATGTATGTACTGATTAGTCACAGGGCAGAACCCCTGAAGGATGGGTAACAAATGAACTCATGATAGGAAATTTATTAAAGGGATATTCCCACCTTGGACATGAGTGGCATACTGCTAGAATATGCCATAAATGTCAGATAGGTGTAGGTAAAACCTGTGGGACAGGTCCTGAAGTGAACGGAGAGCCCCCTACACATGCACAGTGTCCGCTCCATTAACTGGTACGAGAATTCCAAAAATTGCCAAGCAGGTGCGCTGTGTATCCAATCCCATCATGTGTGATACTGTTTGCTGAGCTGCTTTATCTAATTCTATCATATGTGATACTGTCTGCTGAACTGTGTATCTAATCTTCTCCCAGAGTGTACTTATTAATAATGGTGCCCCCAGTAATTATAATGCTTCCTGTAGTGCCCCCAACATTTATAATGTCCCCTTTAGTGCCCCCCCAATATTTATACTGGCTTTTGTAGTGTCCCGAATGTTTATAAGGCCCCCTAAGTGCCTCAATAATTATACTGTCTCTTGTAGTGCTTCCAGTATTTACACTGGTGGCACTATAGGGGCCATTATAAATAATAGGGGCTCTACAAGACACGGTATAAATATCTGGCGAACTTATGCCTATGATGTTAGGTGTCTGGATGTGTTAAAGGCAGGGTATGTAGAGTGCAATGGCCAGCAAATGGTGTAGGAGTCAGAAAAATAGGCCATTGGTAGAAAAATAAACATCTCTCTTTACTGTAAAGCAAAATGGGAATTGTAGTACATCTAACTATGGCAAAACATAGTTCCAACTGTACACAGTGCAATTCTCTCCCAGATAGCGGTGCATGCATTTAGACAAGGATATGAGTTATGGCACTCTTTGTACACTTTCTTGCTAAAGTCTCAACAAAATCTATGTCTGGCAACAGTAACTTGGCAGTAAAGGCTATAATGTCCATTGCAGGATACAGGGGTTTGATGGAACATCTGTCCAGGGTGTGTCCAGGTGTGAAGGGTGTCTTAACAGTGTCCCTCAGTGTAGCAAAGTCTGAATTGCTATAGTCACAGATTACCTTGCTGACTCCTATGCTTGGCTATGCAGATTTTAAGATCTTCTTTACTCTCCTTCTCTATCTTTCTGTGGATCTTGCAGAGATCTGTTAGTCTCAGTGTGTTTCTTGGGCTTGAGAGAAGGGAGCATCATGCAAAAATGTCTTCCTTGCTGAACTCTCACTAATCACCCCCTAACTGAGCTGGGGGCAGATCCTGGTTACCCACCCAACCTCCTGCAAAGGACTAAGCCAGGATTAATAAACTTTGGCTGGGCCATCCATACATGGCTATGCTAGCTTTTAATACATGGAAAAACAATACTGTACATACCATAACATTAGATTAAAGAACAAACCATTTGCAGATACCCTTTGCTCTGGGGTACTGAAAGGACAAAGTGCTAACCCATTATCTATAGTCTGTACATTATTTCATTCAAAATGGCCGCTGTCATGTTGAGACACTGTTTGTGATGTCATGATTAGAATCCTGGCAGATGACTATCTTACTTGTGGCATCATAATGGGGGCCATGGCTCATTTACATATGATGTCATAAAGGGCAGTAGGTATATATTGAGGGGACGCAAAGACCCCAGCCTCAGTCTGCAGGGCTGGCTCTCACATTTAGGGGCCTCTGACGAGCAGCACAGGACCGGATCGTGTAAGTTTGGCCGTCTTTTTCTTCATGTGTTTGGGAATTGTTTTTGCTGATCTTTATTTTCTATCCTTTGTATACAATGTGAGAGCTGTGTGTGACCCTCTGCGCCCCCAGAAAATCAGCCTCAGGTGCGACACGTAACCTCCTCCAATGGAAGAATCCTAGGAGAATGTGAAGAAGGAGCCTCTATCTCCCTTAAAAGGCCAGAGCCACAGAAATCCAAGACCATTTTATAATGAATAAAGTTTTCTCTGTGTGTTTCTTTAAATAACAAGATTCTTGTGTTTTTTTTCTTAAATATTAAATTGTGCCATTTCTCCTGTGCCCGTTTTTCTATCGGTATTCTATGTATGTACTGATTAGTCACAGGGCAGAACCCCTGAAGGATGGGTAACAAATAAAGGGATATTCCCACCTTGGACATGAGTGGCATACTGCTAGAATATATTATAAATGTCAGATAGGTGTAGGTAAAACCTGTGGGACAGGTCCGGAAGTGAACGGAGAGCCCCCTGCACATGCACAGTGTCCGCTCCATTAACTGGTATGAGACTTCCAAAAATTGCCAAGCAGGTGCGCTGTGTATCCAATCCCATCATGTGTGATACTGTTTGCTGAGCTGCTTTATCTAATTCTATCATATGTGATACTGTCTGCTGAACTGTGTATCTAATCTTCTCCCAGAATGTACTTATTAATAATGGTGCCCCCAGTAATTATAATGCTTCCTGTAGTGCCCCCAACATTTATAATGTCCCCTTTAGTGCCCCCCAATATTTATACTGGCTTTTGTAGTGTCCCGAATGTTTATAAGGCCCCCTAAGTACCCCAATAATTATACTGTCTCTTGTAGTGCTTCCAGTATTTACACTGGTGGCACTATAGGGGCCATTATAAATAATAGGGGCTCTACAAGACACGGTATAAATATCTGGCGAACTTATGCCTGTGATGTTAGGTGTCTGGATGTGTTAAAGGCAGGGTATGTAGAGTGCAATGGCCAGCAAATGGTGTAGGAGTCAGAAAAATAGGCCATTGGTAGAAAAATAAACATCTCTCTTTACTGTAAAGCAAAATGGGAATTGTAGTACATCTAACTATGGCAAAACATAGTTCCAACTGTACACAGTGCAATTCTCTCCCAGATAGCGGTGCATGCATTTAGACAAGGATATGAGTTATGGCACTCTTTGTACACTTTCTTGCTAAAGTCTCAACAAAATCTATGTCTGGCAACAGTAACTTGGCAGTAAAGGCTATAATGTCCATTGCAGGATACAGGGGTTTGATGGAACATCTGTCCAGGGTGTGTCCAGGTGTGAAGGGTGTCTTAACAGTGTCCCTCAGTGTAGCAAAGTCTGAATTGCTATAGTCACAGATTACCTTGCTGACTCCTATGCTTGGCTATGCAGATTTTAAGATCTTCTTTACTCTCCTTCTCTATCTTTCAGTGGATCTTGCAGAGATCTGTTAGTCTCAGTGTGTTTCTTGGGCTTGAGAGAAGGGAGCATCATGCAAAAATGTCTTCCTTGCTGAACTCTCACTAATCACCCCCTAACTGAGCTGGGGGCAGATCCTGGTTACCCACCCAACCTCCTGCAAAGGACTAAGCCAGGATTAATAAACTTTGGCTGGGCCATCCATACATGGCTATGCTGGGTTTTAATACATGGAAAAACAATACTGTACATACCATAACATTAGATTAAAGAACAAACCATTTGCAGATACCCTTTGCTCTGGGGTACTGCAAGGACAAAGTGCTAACCCATTATCTATAGTCTGTACATTATTTCATTCAAAATGGCCGCTGTCATGTTGAGACACTGTTTGTGATGTCATGATTAGAATCCTGGCAGATGACTATCTTACTTGTGGCATCATAATGGGGGCCATGGCTCATTTACATATGATGTCATAATAGGCGGTAGGTATATATTGAGGTGACGCACTGACCCCAGCCTCAGTCTGCAGGGCTAGCTCTCACATTTAGGGGCCTCTGACGAGCAGCACAGGACCGGATCGGGTAAGTTTGGCCGTCTTTTTCTTCATGTGTTTGGGAATTGTTTTTGCTGATCTTTATTTTCTATCCTTTGTATACAATGTGAGAGCTGTGTGTGACCCTCTGCGCCCCCAGAAAATCAGCCTCAGGTGCGACACGTAACCTCCTCCAATGGAAGAATCCTAGGAGAATGTGAAGAAGGAGCCTCTATCTCCCTTAAAAGGCCAGAGCCACAGAAATCCAAGACCATTTTATAATGAATAAAGTTTTCTCTGTGTGTTTCTTTAAATAACAAGATTCTTGTGTTTTTTTTCTTAAATATTAAATTGTGCCATTTCTCCTGTGCCCGTTTTTCTATCGGTATTCTATGTATGGACTGATTAGTCACAGGGCAGAACCCCTGAAGGATGGGTAACAAATGAACTCCTGATAGGAAATTTATTAAAGGGATATTCCCACCTTGGACATGAGTGGCATACTGCTAGAATATGCCATAAATGTCAGATAGGTGTAGGTAAAACCTGTGGGACAGGTCCTGAAGTGAACGGAGAGCCCCCTGCACATGCACAGAGTCCGCTCCATTAACTGGTATGAGACTTCCAAAAATTGCCAAGCAGGTGCGCTGTGTATCCAATCCCATCATGTGTGATACTGTTTGCTGAGCTGCTTTATCTAATTCTATCATATGTGATACTGTCTGCTGAACTGTGTATCTAATCTTCTCCCAGAGTGTACTTATTAATAATGGTGCCCCCAGTAATTATAATAATAGAAAAACTCCAGTTGTTTGTGAATCAAATGGTTTTCTGTTTATTTTGATATGCGGCTTCAAAGTGACGTTTCGGCCTAGATGGCCTTTATCAAACTGTGACAATATCAATAGAAAAGTGACAATTACAATTTAGTGGACATATAAACCAACATCTGGTTACATATTTATATATGTTATTAATAAGACAATTACTCATACGCTATTAGCATTGTATATACGTATTCATTGCCATACAGTATTGGTGTTCAGCAGAACCAAAGCAAAATAAAAGCAAAATAAAAGACAGAAGTTAAAGAGGGACATAGAAAAGAAACATAGCTTTATACTTAAATCATAGCATTATAATTTAAATCATCATCGCCAGTTAGAGCAGTGTATATGGAAACCTCTATGTTAAGGAGAAGCAATAGATGTTGTGGACCAAGATCGATGATGGTGATGGGTCTAAACTCCGGGTAACACTTGGAACAGAGAAGAGATAAGGTTAAATATTAAGCTCATAAAGGTAGTTGATATCGTGCCCAGGGGGGGTGGGTAGAATAAGCCTGATGGACTTATAAGTGATCCTATTAGTGGTGTACATATGGAGAGACTTACCCAATACCGCTGTGGGAGGCTGTGTCAATAGATCCTGCGCTGAGTAGGTGATGGCGTGTGTCCACACGCCTCTCTAGGGATGCGCTCTGTTTAGATGCTAGGCCCGTCCCTAAATAGCGTGGGGGGGCGTGTCGCTATGTGCGTGTCGCTATGTGCCGGGAGCGTGCGGTCCACCATGCGTTCCACTAGTCACATGGTGGGGAGGATGTGGCGTCACGTGTAACCGGAAAAGCCCTGCGTTCCAGGGGAATCCGGAAGTGATGCGTTCCACTACTAGTCTCCTGATCTATCAGTCGGAGGCTAAGCTAGATAACTGTTATTTGACAGTATGTGCACACCTAGCGATTTGGTCTATCTTAGATACTAGAATATGTCTAGTGTGGATGGAGGTGTATATTATACAAACCCAGGATCTATTACCACATTAGAGGGAGGCTTTTGATTCAATATCAGAGAAAAGGATATCAGAGAAAAGGATATCTGGTCATATGTCGCAGTCCGACATTGATTATATAGCCTATGAGAAAGGAGAAGAAAAATGATTAGAGATGCATAATAACTCTTGTTATATCATAACCATGGGACAGATCAGGATTTCATGTAAAACATTGTATTTCGTAGTCTCTGTTGAGTCCCTTAGGTTCCAAGCAGTCCATCTTGTGGATCCAAAATGCTTCCCGTTTTTTTAGTTGCGTTATGCGATCATATCCTCTCCTGTGGGGTAAAATCTGTTCTATGACCTGGTATTTAAGTCGTGATAAATGGTGCCCGGCTATTACTCCCAGTACCGTCCCATTTTGAAACAGCCGGGCACCATTTATCACAACTTAAATACCAGGTCATAGAACAGATTTTACCCCACAGGAGAGGATATGATCGCATAACGCAACTAAAAAAACGGGAAGCATTTTGGATCCACAAGATGGACTGCTTGGAACCTAAGGGACTCAACAGAGACTACGAAATACAATGTTTTACATGAAATCCTGATCTGTCCCATGGTTATGATATAACAAGAGTTATTATGCATCTCTAATCATTTTTCTTCTCCTTTCTCATAGGCTATATAATCAATGTCGGACTGCGACATATGACCAGATATCCTTTTCTCTGATATCCTTTTCTCTGATATTGAATCAAAAGCCTCCCTCTAATGTGGTAATAGATCCTGGGTTTGTATAATATACACCTCCATCCACACTAGACATATTCTAGTATCTAAGATAGACCAAATCGCTAGGTGTGCACATACTGTCAAATAACAGTTATCTAGCTTAGCCTCCGACTGATAGATCAGGAGACTAGTAGTGGAACGCATCACTTCCGGATTCCCCTGGAACGCAGGGCTTTTCCGGTTACACGTGACGCCACATCCTCCCCACCATGTGACTAGTGGAACGCATGGTGGACCGCACGCTCCCGGCACATAGCGACACGCCCCCCCCACGCTATTTAGGGACGGGCCTAGCATCTAAACAGAGCGCATCCCTAGAGAGGCGTGTGGACACACGCCATCACCTACTCAGCGCAGGATCTATTGACACAGCCTCCCACAGCGGTATTGGGTAAGTCTCTCCATATGTACACCACTAATAGGATCACTTATAAGTCCATCAGGCTTATTCTACCCACCCCCCCTGGGCACGATATCAACTACCTTTATGAGCTTAATATTTAACCTTATCTCTTCTCTGTTCCAAGTGTTACCCGGAGTTTAGACCCATCACCTTTAGATCTTGGTCCACAACATCTATTGCTTCTCCTTAACATAGAGGTTTCCATATACACTGCTCTAACTGGCGATGATGATTTAAATTATAATGCTATGATTTAAGTATAAAGCTATGTTTCTTTTCTATGTCCCTCTTTAACTTCTGTCTTTTATTTTGCTTTTATTTTGCTTTGGTCCTGCTGAACACCAATACTGTATGGCAATGAATACGTATATACAATGCTAATAGCGTATGAGTAATTGTCTTATTAATAACATATATAAATATGTAACCAGATGTTGGTTTATATGTCCACTAAATTGTAATTGTCACTTTTCTATTGATATTGTCACAGTTTGATAAAGGCCATCTAGGCCGAAACGTCACTTTGAAGCCGCATATCAAAATAAACAGAAAACCATTTGATTCACAAACAACTGGAGTTTTTCTATTATTATTGTACGGGGTGGGAACCCGACTCCAATTGATTACTTCCAGAGTGCCAGGAGGTTATATCTCTACCCAGTAATTATAATGCTTCCTGTAGTGCCCCCAACATTTATAATGTCCCCTTTAGTGCCCCCCAATATTTATACTGGCTTTTGTAGTGTCCCGAATGTTTATAAGGCCCCCTAAGTGCCCCAATAATTATACTGTCTCTTGTAGTGCTTCCAGTATTTACACTGGTGGCACTATAGGGGTCATTATAAATAATAGGGGCTCTACAAGACACGGTATAAATATCTGGCGAACTTATGCCTGTGATGTTAGGTGTCTGGATGTGTTAAAGGCAGGGTATGTAGAGTGCAATGGCCAGCAAATGGTGTAGGAGTCAGAAAAATAGGCCATTGGTTGAAAAATAAACATCTCTCTTTACTGTAAAGCAAAATGGGAATTGTAGTACATCTAACTATAGCAAAACATAGTTCCAACTGTACACAGTGCAATTCTCTCCCAGATAGCGGTGCATGCATTTAGACAAGGATATGAGTTATGGCACTCTTTGTACACTTTCTTGTTAAAGTCTCAACAAAAACTATGTCTGGCAACAGTAACTTGGCAGTAAAGGCTATAATGTCCATTGCAGGATACAGGGGTTTGATGGAACATCTGTCCAGGGTGTGTCCAGGTGTGAAGGGTGTCTTAACAGTGTCCCTCAGTGTAGCAAAGTCTGAATGGCTATAGTCACAGATTACCTTGCTGACTCCTATGCTTGGCTATGCAGATTTTAAGATCTTCTTTACTCTCCTTCTCTATCTTTCAGTGGATCTTGCAGAGATCTGTTAGTCTCAGTGTGTTTCTTGGGCTTGAGAGAAGGGATCATCAGGCAAAAATTTCTTTCTTGCTGAACTCCCACTAATCACCCCCTAACTGAGCTGGGGGCAGATCCTGGTTACCCACCCAACCTCCTGCAAAGGACTAAGCCAGGATTAATAAACTTTGGCTGGGCCATCCATACATGGCTATGCTCGGTTTTAATACATGGAAAAACAATACTGTACATACCATAACATTAGATTAAAGAACAAACCATTTGCAGATACCCTTTGCTCTGGGGTACTGCAAGGACAAAGTGCTAACCCATTATCTATAGTCTGTACATTATTTCATTCAAAATGGCCGCTGTCATGTTGAGACACTGTTTGTGATGTCATGATTAGAATCCTGGCAGATGACTATCTTACTTGTGGCATCATAATGGGGGCCATGGCTCATTTACATATGATGTCATAAAGGGCGGTAGGTATATATTGAGGTGACACACTGACCCCAGCCTCAGTCTGCAGGGCTAGCTCTCACATTTAGGGGCCTCTGACGAGCAGCACAGGACCGGATCGGGTAAGTTTGGCCGTCTTTTTCTTCATGTGTTTGGGAATTGTTTTTGCTGATCTTTATTTTCTATCTTTTGTATACAATGTGAGAGCTGTGTGTGACCCGCTGCGGCCCCAGGAAATCAGCCTCAGGTGCGACACGTAACCTCCTCCAATGGAAGAATCCCAGGAGAATGTAAAGAAGGAGCCTCTATCTCGCTTAAAGGGCCAGAGCCACAGAAATACAAGACAATTTTATAATAAATAAAGTTTTCTTTGTGTGTTTCTTTAAAAAACAAGATTCTTGTGTTTTTTTTCTTAAAAATTAAATTGTACCATTTCTCCTGTGCCCGTTTTTCTATCGGTATTCTATGTATGTACTGATTAGTCACAGGGCAGAACCCCTGAAGGATGGGTAACAAATGAACTCCTGATAGGAAATTTATTAAAGGGATATTCCCACCTTGGACATGAGTGGCATACTGCTAGAATATGCCATAAATGTCAGATAGGTGTAGGTAAAACCTGTGGGACAGGTCCTGAAGTGAACGGAGAGCCCCCTGCACATGCACAGTGTCCGCTCCATTAACTGGTATGAGACTTCCAAAAATTGTCAAGCAGGTGCGCTGTGTATCCAATCCCATCATGTGTGATACTGTTTGCTGAGCTACTTTATCTAATTCTATCATATGTGATACTGTCTGCTGAACTGTGTATCTAATCTTCTCCCAGAGTGTACTTATTAATAATGGTGCCCCCAGTAATTATAATGCTTCCTGTAGTGCCCCCAACATTTACAATGTCCCCTTTAGTGCCCCCCAATATTTATGGATATGTAGAGAGAATCTCTAAATCGCACATCCTCATACCTATGCTTCTGATATACAACTGTTATCAATTATCAGCATTTCTTATGATAAAACATGGCTATACAGCGATGCTATCAATCATTTGCTGTGCACTATATAGAGGCAATTAGTATACAGTTTGATCAAAGCGCATAGGCCCACTTACCGCGACAAGGATGCCTCTTGTTTAAGTGGGAACCTACTCTAACCATGGCGCAGAGCCGTGCGGCGACCGACACGCCTCCACACCGCTCCAGCAGGCAATGGGATCCAGCAGCCGCACAGCGGCCCCACTATACAGTGAGGCCACATGGGCCCCGGGTCCCATCACTCCACCAGCACGGCACAGAAGCAGAGACGGCCGCCGTCCAGCGCCGCATGTGAACTGGTGCAAATGGCTCACCTGTTCACAGCCTCTCAGGAACTCCAACTGAGATGTGGTAGGAATATATAAACCCTTTGCAGACTTCTGCTAATTAAAAAGCACCTGAGCCACATGGGGAGGAGTGCTGATTCAGGGGAGGGGGGAAAAAGAAGTTTATAGCATAAATTGTATGGATATGTAGAGAGAATCTCTAAATCGCACATCCTCATACCTATGCTTCTGATATACAACTGTTATCAATTATCAGCATTTCTTATGATAAAACATGGCTATACAGCGATGCTATCAATCATTTGCTGTGCACTATATAGAGGCAATTAGTATACAGTTTGATCAAAGCGCATAGGCCCACTTACCGCGACAAGGATGCCTCTTGTTTAAGTGGGAACCTACTCTAACCATGGCGCAGAGCCGTGCGGCGACCGACACGCCTCCACACCGCTCCAGCAGGCAATGGGATCCAGCAGCCGCACAGCGGCCCCACTGTACAGTGAGGCCACATGGGCCCCGGGTCCCATCACTCCACCAGCACGGCACAGAAGCAGAGACGGCCGCCGTCCAGCGCCGCATGTGAACTGGTGCAAATGGCTCACCTGTTCACAGCCTCTCAGGAACTCCAACTGAGATGTGGTAGGAATATATAAACCCTTTGCAGACTTCTGCTAATTAAAAAGCACCTGAGCCACATGGGGAGGAGTGCTGATTCAGGGGAGGGGGGAAAAAGAAGTTTATAGCATAAATTGTATGGATATGTAGAGAGAATCTCTAAATCGCACATCCTCATACCTATGCTTCTGATATACAACTGTTATCAATTATCAGCATTTCTTATGATAAAACATGGCTATACAGCGATGCTATCAATCATTTGCTGTGCACTATATAGAGGCAATTAGTATACAGTTTGATCAAAGCGCATAGGCCCACTTACCGCGACAAGGATGCCTCTTGTTTAAGTGGGAACCTACTCTAACCATGGCGCAGAGCCGTGCGGCGACCGACACGCCTCCACACCGCTCCAGCAGGCAATGGGATCCAGCAGCCGCACAGCGGCCCCACTGTACAGTGAGGCCACATGGGCCCCGGGTCCCATCACTCCACCAGCACGGCACAGAAGCAGAGACGGCCGCCGTCCAGCGCCGCATGTGAACTGGTGCAAATGGCTCACCTGTTCACAGCCTCTCAGGAACTCCAACTGAGATGTGGTAGGAATATATAAACCCTTTGCAGACTTCTGCTAATTAAAAAGCACCTGAGCCACATGGGGAGGAGTGCTGATTCAGGGGAGGGGGGAAAAAGAAGTTTATAGCATAAATTGTATGGATATGTAGAGAGAATCTCTAAATCGCACATCCTCATACCTATGCTTCTGATATACAACTGTTATCAATTATCAGCATTTCTTATGATAAAACATGGCTATACAGCGATGCTATCAATCATTTGCTGTGCACTATATAGAGGCAATTAGTATACAGTTTGATCAAAGCGCATAGGCCCACTTACCGCGACAAGGATGCCTCTTGTTTAAGTGGGAACCTACTCTAACCATGGCGCAGAGCCGTGCGGCGACCGACACGCCTCCACACCGCTCCAGCAGGCAATGGGATCCAGCAG
>NC_053391.1:443869276-443902056 GCF_905171765.1 Bufo bufo
GAAAAAGAACCCAAACTCAAGAATGATTATTTGAAATTCATGGAAGGCATCCTCGAAGAAAGACATGCAGAGAAAGTTAAAAAGCAACCTAAAGAAGGAGAAGTGTGGTACGTCCCACATCAAGGTGTTTTCCACTCAAAGAAACCAGATAAGATTAGAGTAGTATTTGATTACTCACCAAAGTACAATGGTGTTGCATTGAATGATTATCAACTAAAAGGACCATATCTTACAAACACTCTGCCTGGAGTACTCTGTAGATTCAGAAAGTATCCCGTAGCGGTCATGTGTGACGTTTAAAAGATGTTCCACCAGTTTCATGTGAAAAATAAAAATAGAGACTTCCTGAGGTTTCTATGGTGTGAGGATGGAGATACAGATACAGAGCCAGAAGAATACAGAATGAAAGTACACTTGTTTGGAGCAGCATCGTCTCCAGGTTGCTCCAATTATGGTAAGAAGTACCTGGCCAATTAGAATGAAAAGTATTGCCCATCAGCAGCAAGTTTCCTGAAGAAAAACTTTTATGTAGATGATGGTCTCATAAGTCTAGAGTCCACAGAATCTGCAATCAAACTAGTAAAGGAAAGTAATACTCAGAGCAAAAGAAAAACTTCAAGAATTATGCAGACAGAAGTTTGGATGGGACGAGCCCAAACCTGAAAATTTGAGGCCAAGGTGGGAGAGTTGGATAAGAGACTTTCAAAACTTGAGAGAAGTTCGGATACCCTGATGTTTTGTACCTCATGATTTCGGAAAGTACAAGAAAATAGATCTTCATCATTTTTCAGATGCCAGTAGTTATGGTTATGGTCAGTGCTTTAGAGTGATAGGAGAAGAAAAGATACACTGTTCCCTGGTTATGGGAAAGGCCAGAGTTGCGCCTACCAGTATTCAGACAATACCAAGACGTGAACTGACAGCAGCTGTTGTTTTAGCATCAGTAAAATGGCAGCTGTCATGTTTAGACACTGTTTGTGATGTCTTGATTAGAATCCTGGCAGATGACTCACTTACTTGTGGAATCATAATGGGGGCCATGGCTCATTTACATATGATGTCATAATGGTCAGTGGGTATATATTGAGGTGTTGCACTGACCCCAGCCTCAGTCTGCAGGGCTGGCTCTCACCTTTAGGAACCTATAACGAGCAGCACAGGGCCAGATAGAGTAAGTTTGGCCGTCTTTTTCTTCACGTGTTTGGGAATTCTTTTGCTGATCTTTATTTTCAATTTGTTGTATACAATGTGAGAGCTGTGTGTGACCCTCTGCGGCCCCTGAAAATCTGCCTCAGGTGCAACACTTAACCTCCTCCAATGAAAGAATCCCAGGAGAATGTAAAGAAGGAGCCTCCATCTCCCTTAAAGGGCCAGAGCCACAGAAATCCAAGACCATTTTATAATAAATAAAGTTTTCTCTGTGTGTTTCTTTAAAAAACAAGATTCTTGTGTTTTTTTTTCTTATATATTAAATTATGCCATTTCTCCTGTGTCCGTTTTCTATCGGTATTCTATGTATGTACTGATTAGTCACAGGGCAGAACCCTTGAAGGATTTCTAACCAATGAACTCCAGATAGGAAACCTTTTAAAGGGTGTAAGGGATCGCCTCTTATTTGGGGGTCATTCTCACAGATACGACTTTAGGACACCAGGTTTCAGGTCCAAACCGTGCATTTATTGTGCACACTTCAACCAATACAGGTTATCATGAAGTCGCAGCTTCACCTAACACATGTGACATCCACATAAAATAATAAACACTTGCCCGGCTAGGCTCTAACTAACACAGAGTTTCCTGACTCACCTAAGTCCTTGTTCACACCCTGTGAACACAAGCGGCTTTCTCAGCCAATGTCCCACAGCCTCCTGGCTGTACAGAGCACAGTACGCCCACTGCCTCCAGTCCAGTGTCTCAGCACACATGGGGAATAGTGGTCTCTCAGCCCTCCTGGCTTGGACCACACAGAGCCTCTGTCCACAGGCAACACACTCCCCCCTTTCTGACACTCTGGGAGGTCCCTTATGCCAGCCTGATTACCTCCAGCTTCTCTCACCTGTGGTGGAACAGGGGAGTGAGACCTGTCACTGTCTCACATATCCCCCCCCTTTGTTCAAGCCCGTGAGGGTGAACACCTGCATAACCACGGGAGGCTGGTGAGAGGGCATCGACCTGGCCTGGACGTGGGGAACAGCGACCCACCCTGCTCTTTGGCTGCTCCCAATAAGAACCGGCCCAGATTGGCTTTACAGCCACACTAAGTAACCCAGTGTCAGCGAGCACTAGCTGCCGCTGACACAGAAAATTACCGGTTCTTATTTCACCGAGGCCAGGAACCTCGGTGACACGTACCTTCCCTTTGTTCTGCCAGACCCACGCCAGCAGAGCTTGGTTTATCACCAAAACCAACATCTTGCCTAACCGAAACTGCCTAAAGGCCTCATGTGCCCATCTCATGGCCAGATACTCTTTTCTTACTCTTTCCCGAGTGATGATGATGAGCTGTCGTATATTTTGATCTCTCTCTCTTTTTAGATAATCTGGCTCCTGTACATGCGCCTCACATCCTTTCTTGGACTGCTGCAGCTCTTGCCTGAACTGTTCCCAGTCATGGTCATATCCCGACACTTTCTCCTTTGCTTTGCAGGGCTCCTTCAGCAGAGCATGCTTGCCCCTACTCGCTTCTTTTACGTGCATCTGGGTCACTTCTTCCTTCTTTCCAACAGTAGTTACTCCAGCTACTATGGCAGTTTTAGAGACCTCTGCTTCTTTAGCGGCTTTTTCCACTTCGGCCGCGGCTCCCTTTGGCTTAACTTTGGTCTCTGTAGAACCTGGGGACTTCATGTCAACCAACATATCGGCCTTAACTTTTTCAGTCTTTGTCTTCTTGAAGTCTCCAGTCTCTTTGACCGCCTTCTCATCCTTCTCGGACATGGCACCATACACTTGCCCTGTTAACCCCTCCCCCTCTTTCTCATTGAGGCAGGAGGCACCAGGGTCTTCAGCAGACTCCTCGTCTTCTGTCATTTTCTCCAGAGGCTCACCCAGGACCCTGTTCTCATTTTGTGGAGTCAGGAGATACAGCCCATTGTAATAACCCGGATCCGAAAACTGATCGTTCACCTCCTCGTACTTCTTCCCCAGCAGCCTGCTGGCTATTTGGAAGGCCTTGTATGCAGAGGGGATGTCTTCCAGGCCTAGGATACACGCTACCACGGGTCTGTGGTCTTCGGCATCCACATCAGTCCCATCATCTGGTTTAGCAGAAGCATCTTCCATCTTCTCTGCCACAGCCAGCACCACAGTGCCACCCTCTCCAGTCCCATTTTTAACAGGCTCTGGCTTCTTGACATCTTCCAGAGAACTCTCCTCTTCAGGTTTCTCACCTTCCACCTGCTGCTCGAGAGCACACTTAGATTTCTCCAACTCATCTTTTAAGTGCATGAGATTTTCAGTCTCTGCTCTGAGTTGCTTGTTCAGCCTCTCCAATTCAGCATGCTCCTCAAGCGCTTTTTCCAGGGCTTTAGCCAAGGAGAGGGCCTTGGTCTCCTTTTCCCAAGCATCAGTCTCTGTTTGGTCACGTTTTTCACCATATCGAGCCGAGATGTATTTCTCTTCAGCTAGGAGACAGTCACACTTCTCCTGTTTCTTCGCTGGATTAGACATAACTTGCTTCTGGTGGTCCAGGTCCACCATCAGATCATCCAATCCTCGCTGAAGTTTGTTCTTGGTTTTCTCCACCTTTTTGTATGTCACACCCTGTTTCTCCAGGCGCTGAATCACCAACTCCATGTTTTTCAGCAGTTTCTTTTCAGCTTTTTGCACAAGCTTGTGGGAAGTGCCCCGCTTTTGGGCCTCCGGTTCCAGCTGCTCCTTGCTCGTCTCTGCTGCAGCAGATGTAGGAGTATCACCATTCTCTTTCTTTGCCCTTTCTGAAATTTTCTTCAGTTGCTCTGTGAAGACAGCTAGTCCCGTCTCTAACGTTTCTAGGGAGCGTGAGGAGAGAGAGAGATCAGTTGTACTGTCGTGTCAGGTCATCTACAACTGTCTGGATATGGGCTTCAGACCCTAGGCTGATGTCACCCGACTTAATTCCCATCTCGTCAGATAGAACTGTCTGGTCGCTACTAGTAACGACCTTTGTTTCACAGGACCTTGACATGGTAGCTTCACTCTCTGGGTTGCTACCGGTCACAGCACATACGTCACCTATACCGCTCGTGTCATTATTAATTCTGACCTCTAGGGGCACAGATGAGCTAATCCCCACCTGGGACACTTCCTTAGTAACCAACCAACATTGTGGAGATTGCATTTCCCCCTCTGGTACACCCTCTAGCTCTATCATATTTTCCTGCACCTTCAAACACTGAGCTGGAGCTGGGCTTTGCTCCACACTACTTATATGCATGTCTTCAAACCTTTTGATTACGTCATATCGCGCTTCATGAAACATAGCAGATGCAGAAAATAAAGTTTCATCATCATTTACATTTTTACCACCAGGGGGCGCTTCTCCCCTGACCACAACCTGCAACGGAAAAGTTATATCACTGTCACCACATATTTCATATGACATCATATTTTCCTTATGCATTTCCGCACTTTTGTCACCATCACTTTGCACTTGACCAGCACCATTGTTTCCAATGGTCAATATTCTTTCCCCATGCAGGTCAAAGTGCAGCTCCCTTAGATCCTCACTTAAAGGGACAGGTACAGGTTCTGCAGGAGTTTCGTCACTATCTGCAGAAGTGTCTACCTTACCCCACAGCAACAAACCGATATCACGGCCCAATACTCCCTCATGCATGAGCGTATCTGTAACATCAAATTCATCAGTCTCTGTTCTCATTGGAGTCTCACGCTCAGTGAAAATCAGTGGATAGTCCTTATCCGCACGACTGTCCAGCACCTTTATTATTTTACCAGTCCCAGGTTTCAATATTGTGCTACCTCTTACCCGGGCTAGCATGGGATCCTGGATCCTTGTCATCCCATGTCTAGCCTTGATTCCGGGCATTTTGGGTAACACAAGAACATTCTCCCCTGCAGATTCCTGCGAGGGAGCGATCACAACAAGCTTACCCGCCTGTTCAGACACTGGTTTTTCCATGTTATCACACATTTTCGCAACAGTTTCTTGCCTCCGCGACTTATCACCTACCGGCCCGACAGGTATCAACTGCCGCCGGCTTACTGTCACTGGGTCTGCCACATAATCAATAACAGGAACAGTCTTACCCTTTGTAATCAACCATTCTGGTAAAGCAGTGACATTCTCTCCCGCGGACTCATCAAGGTTGTGGTTGCTCCTAGCAACAGCTTTACTGCACCTCCGCACTTCCTCTCCAGGACTCCGGACACAGTCGCAGGGAAGATATGCACTCCTGAGAACCGCATCACTCTCCACCTCTTTGTCTTCCCGACGGTTGCCCTTGGCAACGGCATATTTTTGCTTTTCCCCCGATAGTCCCGGCACACCACCAACCTCTTGGAACTTTGTACAGGGTCCATACAGTGTTGAGAACCCATTTCTCAAGGCCAGCTGCAACTGCGCCTCCAAAGCCTCTCGCTCTGCATTAAATTTTGCCAATTCATTTTTAGTGTAGCCAATTGCTATAGCCATTTCTTCTGCCTGCTGTATGCGCCAGCGCTGCCGGACGTACTCTTCCCCGAGACCCATGGTAGCAGGAAAAACTTTTAGCCACAAGTCCACTTTTGCTGGGCTACTGGCCCTTTAATTCACTAGTTTTACTTGCACTACAGCAAAATAGTCCACAAAAGCATGAGCAGCACCTGCTCCACTGGACAAACAGGCTTCCAGCCCTTTGACTCCAGAGCACAGCAGGATTCAGCAGCACCTGCTCTTTCTCATTGTTCCTCCTAGCAACCGACCGTTGCCCTTCTCTCATGGACAACTTGCCTGCATCCTCCACCAATTGTAAGGGATCGCCTCTTATTTGGGGGTCATTCTCACAGATATGACTTTAGGACACCAGGTTTCAGGTCCAAACCGTGCATTTATTGTGCACACTCCAACCAATACAGGTTATTATGAAGTCACAGCTTCACCTAACACATGTGACATCCACATAAAATAATAAACACTTGCCCGGCTAGGCTCTAACTAACACAGAGTTTCCTTGTTCACACCCTGTGAACACAAGCGCCTTTCTCAGCCAATGTCCCACAGCCTCCTGGCTGTTCAGAGCACAGTACGCCCACTGCCTCCAGTCCAGTGTCTCAGCACACATGGGGAATAGTGGTCTCTCAGCCCTCCTGGCTTGGACCACACAGAGCCTCTGTCCACAGGCAACACACTCCCCCCTTTCTGACACTCTGGGAGGTCCCTTATGCCAGCCTGATTACCTCCAGCTTCTCTCACCTGTGGTGGAACAGGGGTGTGGACCGCACTATCCACCCCTTCCTTGCCTCTAACCTGAGTGAGACCTGTCACTGTCTCACAAGGGATATTACCATCTTGGACATTAGTGGCATGCTGCTAGAATATGCCATACATTTCAGATAGGTGTAGATACCACCTGTGGGACAGGTATCGAAGTGAATGGAGAGCACCCTGCACATGCACAGTATTCTCGTCATTCACTGGTATGAGACTTCCAAAAATTGCCAAGCAGGTGCGCTGTGTTTCCAATCCCATCATGTGTGATACTGTCTGCTCAGCTGCTTTATATAATCCTATTATATGTGATACTGTCTGCTGAACTGTGTATCTATTATTCTCCCAGAGCGTACATAATAGTAATGGTGCCCCCAGTACCTCATGATTTCGGAAAGTACAAGAAAATAGAACTTCATAATTTTTCAGATGCCAGTAGTTATGGTTATGGTCAGTGCTCCAGAGTGATAGGAGAAGAAAAGATACACTGTTCCCTGGTTATGGGAAAGGCCAGAGTTGTGCCTACCAGTATTCAGACAATACCAAGACGTGAACTGACAGCAGCTGTTGTTTTAGCATCAGTAAGCAAGTTTCTGAGAGAAGAATTGGAATTAAAAATAGATGAAGAATATTTTGGGACTGACTCACAAGTTGTCCTAAGATACATAAACAACGAAGCGTGAAAATTTCATATCTTTGCCTCCAACAGAGTTGAGAAAATTTGGCAAATAACATATCCGGAACATTGGCATCACATTGACACAAAGCATAACCCAGCAGATCATGCTTCAAGAGACCTGAATGTAACAGAATTGGGAAAAGGAACTCATGCCCAGTAAAGGTTATACAGAATTGTCTATGGGTGTTCCAGAAATAATACTTGTACAAACATTGAGCACTACTGCCAAGTGTCAAGATGACATACTTGAAAGACTAGCCAGATGTTCAAAATGGAATACGGTCATATATGTAGTAGCATGAATTCAACATTTGGCAAAGGGAATCAGAAAGAAGGATTTGTTCAATGTAGAAGAAAGAATGAAAGCTGAAGAAACAGTCATAAGACTCATTCAACAGAGATTCTACAGTGAAGAGTTGAAGAGACTTAGTCAAGAACCTAAAAGGCTTCCAAACAACCACCCATTGTACAAGCTTAATCTTGTTCTGCAGAATGGTATACTGAAGGTGGGAGGGAGACTGGAAAATGCATCGTTACCTGGCAGAGTGAAGTATCCAGCAATTCTACCCAAAAACTACCTTCGCAAGATTGATTATTGATCACTACCACAACAAATCCTTGCATCAAGGAAGAAGCTTTGCCCAAAGCTGTTTAAGAGAAGGTGGATACTGGATAGTGAAAGGATGCAAAGTTATAGCAAAGAATATAAGTAAATGTGTAGTCTGCAGAAAGGCACGTAGACCTACCGAAAAACAATGAATGGCAGATTTACCGGCAGATCGTGTAAACCCATCACCACAATTTCTTTATAGTGGAATGGATTGTTTTGGCCCATTCATCACCAAACAGAACCGCAAGGAGTACAAAAGATATGGACTAATATTTACATGTCTAAGCTCCAGAGCAATTCAACATGAAAAGTTAGAAGATATGTCAACTGACGCATTCATCAACGTCTTGAGATGTTTTATAGCCATTAGATGTACTGTCAGAAAGCTTAGATCTGACAAGGATCTAATTTTGTCAGCGCAAAGAATGAATTGAAGAAAGCTCTAAAAGAGATCGATAAAGATAAAGTAACTGAGTATTTGTTAGAGAAACAGTGTGATTTTCACATGAATGCTCCACATGCAAGCCATACAGGAGGAGTTTGGGAAAGACAAATCAGAACTGTAAAAATTGTGTTAAGTTCAGTGTTTAAAAAGAACGCCGGAAGAATAGATGATGCTTCACTTAGGACCCTATTCTATTAAGTAATGTCTATTGTTAACAGTCGTCCATTTACAGTTGATAACATCAACGATCCAACAAGTTTGGACCCTTTAACTCCCAACCATCTACTTCACCTTACGTCTGATTACATACAGCCA
The DNA here is from genome assembly GCF_905171765.1 of Bufo bufo. Lineage (NCBI taxonomy): Eukaryota > Metazoa > Chordata > Amphibia > Anura > Bufonidae > Bufo > Bufo bufo. The sequence continues at coordinate 443,877,729 of NC_053391.1, forward strand.
CCACCTGGCAAGTTCACCAAAGAGGATTTATATGCTAAAAGGAGATGGCGAAGAGTTCAATATCTATTAGATCAGTTTTGGAATAGATGGAGGAAAGAGTACTTAGCCAATTTTATGCTAAGAAGTAAATGGCAAACACCCAGAAGAAATGTCCAAGTTGGTGACATAGTGTTAGTGAAAGAAGAAGATTTACCTAGAAGTCAATTGGCCAAAGTTCTAGACGTTCAAAAGGATGAAGATAGATTAGTAAGAAGAGTGTTGTTACAAATAGGAGACTCAAAACTTGACAAAAAAGGAAAACATCTAACTACTCCAGTCAAGTTGGAACGTCCTATACAGAAGTTAGTTGTTCTACTTGAGAGTGATAAAAGACACTTGGAAGTTGAGAACCTGATGGAAAATTCCTCAAATCCATGTTTAAGTCCTACCACTAAGAACATAGAATTATAGGTAATTTTGGTGGGAGTGTAGCTGGCCAGCTAAGACCTGTCCTAGGTTGCTAATATCGCTTATGTTTTTATACATCTAGACCTGCCAATAACCTTAATACAGTTCCTGTGTTAACATAGTACCATAGTAGTAACATAGTACATAAGGCCGAAAAAAGACATTTGTCCATCCAGTTCGGCCTGTCATCCTGCAAGTTGGTCCAGAGGGAAAAAAAAACTGTGAGGTAGAAGCCAATTTTCCTCACTTTAGGGGAATAAAAAATTCCTTCCCGACTCCAATCAGGCAATCAGAATATCTCCCTGGATCAACGACCCCTCTCTAGTAGCTATAACCTGTAATATTATTACACTCCAGAAATACATCCAGGCCCCTCTTGAATTCCTTTATTGTACTCACCATCAGCACCTCCTCAGACAGAGAGTTCCATAGTCTCACTGCTCTTACCGTAAAGAATCCTTTTCTATGTTTGTGTACAAACCTTCTTTCCTCCAAACGCAGAGGATGTCCCCTCGTCACAGTCCTGGGGATAAATAGATGATGGGATAGATCTCTGTACTGACCCCTGATATATTTATACATAGTAATTAGATCTCCCCTCAGTCGTCTTTTTTCTAAGGTGAATAACCCTAATTTTGATAATCTTTCAGGGTACTGTAGTTGCCCCATTCCAGTTATTACTTTAGTTGCCCTCCTCTGGACCCTCTCCAGCTCTGCTATGTCTGCCTTGTTCACTGGAGCCCAGAACTGTACACAGTACTCCATGTGTGGTCTGACTAATGATTTGTAAAGTAGTAGGAATATGTTCTCATCACGGGCATCTATGCCCCTTTTGATGCAACCCATTATCTTATTGGCCTTGGCAGCAGCTGCCTGACACTGGTTTTTGCAGCTTAGTTTGTTGTTTATTAAAATTCCTAGATCCTTTTCCATGTCAGTGTTACCGAGTGTTTTACCATTTAGTATGTACGGGTGACTTGCATTATTCCTTCCCATGTGCATAACTTTACATTTGTCAGTGTTAAACCTCATCTGCCACTTATCTGCCCAAGCCTGCAATCTATCCAGATCCCTCTGTAGTAGTATACTGTCCTCTTCAGTGTTAATTACTTTACACAGTTTAGTGTCATCTGCGAAAATTGATATTTTACTATGCAAGCCTTCTACAAGATCATTAATAAATATATTGAAGAGAATAGGGCCCAATACTGACCCCTGAGTGACCCAATCTGAGTATGTACCGTTAATAACCACCCTCTGTTTTCTATCATTGAGCCAGTTACTTACCCACTTACAGACGTTTTCTCCCAGTCCGAGCATTCTCATTTTATATACTAACCTTTTATGTGGTACAGTGTCAAATGCTTTGGAGAAGTCCAGATACACAACATCCATTGATTCGCCGCTGTCAAGTCTAGAACTTACCTCCTCATGGAAACTGATTAAATTAGTTTGACATGACCGATCCCTCACGAAGCCATGCTGATATGGCGTTATTTGCTTATTTCCGTTAAGATGCTTTAACATAGCATCTCTCAAAAAACCTTCAAACAGTTTACCCACAACAGATGATAAACTTACCAGCCTATAGTTTCCAGGCTCTGTTTTTGGACCCTTTTTAAATATTGGCACCACATTTGCCATGCGCCAATCCTGTGGGACATTCCCTGTCAGTATAGAATCTGAAAATATCAGAAATAAGGGTCTGGTTATGACATTACTTAACTCCCTTAGGATACGGGGTGTATGCCATCCGGTCCTGGCGATTTGTCTATTTTAATCTTTTTAAGTCGCTGTTGTACTTCTTCCTGGGTCAGACAGGACACTTTTAATGGTCATGCCCATGACCGTGACTCCTTTACCGAATGCAGTTGCCTGCGGTTTTGTATGGGTGTTCAACCACGGGTGAGGGCCGCTTGTCTGTGGCCTCACTTGTGGTTGCCGCGGGCAACCAGTGTTGTATTTTGCAGCAGAGCAGCCTGAGCGTCGCTAGGCAGCTTGCTGTCCTGGCATGCAGTCACACCTAGCAACCTTTATGTTAGGTGTGTGTATGTTATGCACGTTGTATGTATTGTGTGCACTTCCCATTTATGTGTCTTTCCCTTCTGTGGTACTGGAAGGGTTAACTTCCTTCCCAATGTGTGTGTGATGTCACTGGGTGTGTCCAACCTTTGGGTGTGGCCACTTGGGCCTATATAGACCCTCTCTCTAGCAGGGCTCAGTAGGTTGCTTCAGTCTTGCTGGCTGAAGCAGCCTCCTGTGTTTTCCATCCGCCTGTGAGAGCCACCACTGTGGTCATAGTTTAAGTTTATGTTTTCCTGTACTATTTAGTGCTGCCATGTATCTGGGTTCCGGTGTGTGGATGAGTTTGTGCTGACGTCTGTCTGCTATTTGTGGACTTCAGCTTTCCTGCACACGGATCCAGTCAGCAGGGCTGTGGCAGGTGGCTGGAACTAGTGCAGCACCTGCCATATACATAGGCTGTTTATGTTTCCCCTTTTCCAGCAGCTTGGCCGTTGAGACTCCTGCTCCTCCGTGCTTAGGAGGAGTGGGTTGTCTTACTCAGCTCCTAGCTTAGGGCCATCTTGAGGGCTAGCAGGGACTTCTAGGTTCCGGAGCATGAGCCCTCCTACCATCAAGGTTGGCTCATGTAGCTAGGAGTCAGGGTCAGGTTAGGGATGCGTTTAGGAGGTGACCTGCTCCCTAATCCTGTCTTCTTGGTCAAGCAGCCATAACATCACCTGGCTCCACACGGCTGAGGATTTCCCCCATCCTCAGCCGTGACAGTATGACCACAGAGGCTTCTTACGTGGCGTTCCCTCGAAAGAGGGTAAAGCATGCACCGCTATCTGCGGATGGGGTGCATGCGCGTTCTCCGGAGGGAGAGCGTTATGGGGCTTTCACCATTTACGGCGCGGTGAGTGGCATTCCCCGCCATTCCTTGCTCACCGTTGTCCGTGTTGGTGTCCCCTTTTGTTTGTCTTTCCCCTCCCCCCCCTCCCATTGTTTCTTATGCCTCACCAACTTTCCCCTTTTGTTGTTGGGAGGGGCTTTGAGGGGTAAGAGTATGCTCCCTCGAAAGAGGGTGCAGCATGTACTGCCGTCTGCTGATGGGGTGCATGCGCGCTCTTCGGAGGGAGAGCGTTCTGGGGGTTTCGCCGCTGACGGCACGGTGAGTGGCTTATTCCCCGCCACTTTCTCACCGTGTTCGTTTGGCGTCCCCTGATATTTTTATCCCCTCACCTTGGTGTTTTTTGGTGTAGGGCTGCACGCCTTCGGAAGAGGGTGCAGCATGCAGTGCCATCCCCTTGTGGCCTGCATGCGCGTTCTCCGGAGGGAGAGCGTCCCGGGGGGATCACCGTTAACAGCACGGTTGGTGGCTTATTCCCCGCCACCTTACCTTCCGTGTCTGTGTTTATGATCCCTCGTCCCTCTCCATGTTCCCATCTCTGGTCGTTTGCTGGCAGCACTCCGTAAGTGGTCCGGCTGCGTGCTGGTTAGGAGGGTCTGCTGGCAGCGACTAGAGTGGGGGGTGAGTGGAGAGTCCACTCGTCCACTCTCTGTGGTTCCATTCCCTTGTCGCTGGTGCGGGCTGCAGGCCTCGTCGGACTGGCTAGTGTGAGCTGGGAGAGGATGCAGCTGACAGTGACCTTCTGGGAACCATGTCCTGAGAGTGGACGTCTCCTTCTCCCATCCCCTTGTGTGAGTTCCTCACCAGTTTCCTTTTTTTTTGGTGGGGGGGCTTTGAGGGGTAGGAGTGTCACGGCCATGCCCATGACCGTGACTCCTTTACCGCATGCAGTTGCCTGCGGTTTTGTATAAGTGTTCAACCACGGGTGAGGGCCGCTTGTCTGTGGCCTCACTTGTGGTTGCCGCGGGCAACCAGTGTTGTATTTTGCAGCAGAGCAGCCTGAGCTTCGCTAGGCAGCTTGCTGTCCTGGCATGCGGTCACACCTAGCAACCTTTATGTTAGGTGTGTGTATGTTATGCACGTTGTATGTATTGTGTGCACTTCCCATTTATGTGTCTTTCCCTTCTGTGGTACTGGAAGGGTTAACTTCCTTCCCAATGTGTGTGTGATGTCACTGGGTGTGTCCAACCTTTGGGTGTGGCCACTTGGGCCTATATAGACCCTCTCTCTAGCAGGGCTCAGTAGGTTGCTTCAGTTTTGCTGGCTGAAGCAGCCTCCTGTGTTTTCCATCCGCCTGTAAGAGCCACCATTGTGGTCATAGTTTAAGTTTATGTTTTCCTGTACTATTTAGTGCTGCCATGTATCTGGGTTCCGGTGTGTGGATGAGTTTGTGCTGACGTCTGTCTGCTATTTGTGGACTTCAGCTTTCCTGCACACGGATCCAGTCAGCAGGGCTGTGGCAGGTGGCTGGAACTAGTGCAGCACCTGCCCTATACATAGGCTGTTTATGTTTCCCCTTTTCCAGCAGCTTGGCCGTTGAGACTCCTGCTCCTCCGTGCTTAGGAGGAGTGGGTTGTCTTACTCAGCTCCTAGCTTAGGGCCATCTTGAGGGCTAGCAGGGACTTCTAGGTTCCGGAGCATGAGCCCTCCTACCATCAAGGTTGGCTCATGTAGCTAGGAGTCAGGGTCAGGTTAGGGATGCGTTTAGGAGGTGACCTGCTCCCTAATCCTGTCTTCTTGGTCAAGCAGCCATAACATCACCTGACTCCACACGGCTGAGGATTTCCCCCATCCTCAGCCGTGACAGGAATTTATTTCAACATTCAGCATGTCATCTGACAGTTTATTTTCCTCAGTGAATATTTAACAGCTTTGCTTTCTCCTCATCGCTCTCTGCGACTCCCCCCTCATTACTCTTTAAAGGGCCGACACCTTCAGATTTATACTTTTTAACATTTATATAATTGAAGAACATTTTAGGGTTAGTTTGTGTGTTAAAGACAAAAGCAGAGTTATTTACAGTGACGTCATGTTTGGATGTCATAAAACTGTTATATATTGTGTTCACAGAAGTAGAAAAGATAATATGCCTTTAAAGATTCATTATATAATGTAAGGTAAGCTCAATAACACAGCAGAAACAACAGAAAGCATAAAGTTAAACTGTTATTACTGGGCAGGAGTCTTGACCAATAACAGCCAGCCTCACACACAGCAAGAGTTTTGACCAATCACAGCCAGCTTCACACACAGCCTGTGTGGGAAATCCCCCTAGCAGGAGCTGCTGGATTCATTATTCACCAGAGAAAGGAGCTGAACAGACACACACTCCACTAAGAGCTGTGTTTTATGGAAGCAGAGAGGCCAAAATAGGTATTTAAAACAGATATATAATGTTTCTACTGTTAATATACAGGGAGTGCAGAATTATTAGGGAAATTAGTATTTTGACCACATCATCCTCTTTATGCATGTTGTCTTACTCCAAGCTGTATAGGCTCGAAAGCCTACTACCAATTAAGCATATTAGGTGATGTGTATCTCTGTAATGAGAAGGGGTGGGGTCTAATGACATCAACACCCTATATTAGGTGTGCATAATTATTAGGCAACTTCCTTTCCTTTGGCAAAATGGGTCAAAAGAAGGACTTGACAGGCTCAGAAAAGTCAAAAATAGTGAGATATCTTGCAGAGGGATGCAGCACTCTTAAAATTGCAAAGCTTCTGAAGCGTGATCATCGAACAATCAAGCGTTTCATTCAAAATAGTCAACAGGGTCGCAAGAAGCGTGTGGAAAAACCAAGGCGCAAAATAACTGCCCATGAACTGAGAAAAGTCAAGCGTGCAGCTGCCAAGATGCCACTTGCCACCAGTTTGGCCATATTTCAGAGCTGCAACATCACTGGAGTGCCCAAAAGCACAAGGTGTGCAATACTCAGAGACATGGCCAAGGTAAGAAAGGCTGAAAGACGACCACCACTGAACAAGACACACAAGCTGAAACGTCAAGACTGGGCCAAGAAATATCTCAAGACTGATCTTTCTAAGGTTTTATGGACTGATGAAATGAGAGTGAGTCTTGATGGGCCAGATGGATGGGCCCGTGGCTGGATTGGTAAAGGGCAGAGAGCTCCAGTCCGACTCAGACGCCAGCAAGGTGGAGGTGGAGTACTGGTTTGGGCTGGTATCATCAAAGATGAGCTTGTGGGGCCTTTTCGGGTTGAGGGTGGAGTCAAGCTCAACTCCCAGTCCTACTGCCAGTTTCTGGAAGACACCTTCTTCAAGCAGTGGTACAGGAAGAAGTCTGCATCCTTCAAGAAAAACATGATTTTCATGCAGGACAATGCTCCATCACACGCGTCCAAGTACTCCACAGCGTGGCTGGCAAGAAAGGGTATAAAAGAAAAAAATCTAATGACATGGCCTCCTTGTTCACCTGATCTGAACCCCATTGAGAACCTGTGGTCCATCATCAAATGTGAGATTTACAAGGAGGGAAAACAGTACACCTCTCTGAACAGTGTCTGGGAGGCTGTGGTTGCTGCTGCACGCAATGTTGATGGTGAACCGATCAAAACACTGACAGAATCCATGGATGGCAGGCTTTTGAGTGTCCTTGCAAAGAAAGGTGGCTATATTGGTCACTGATTTGTTTTTGTTTTGTTTTTGAATGTCAGAAATGTACATTTGTGAATGTTGAGATGTTATATTGGTTTCACTGGTAAAAATAAATAATTGAAATGGGTATATATTTGTTTTTTGTTAAGTTGCCTAATAATTATGCACAGTAATAGTCACCTGCACACACAGATATCCCCCTAAAATAGCTAAAATTAAAAACAAACTAAAAACTACTTCCAAAAATATTCAGCTTTGATATTAATGAGTTTTTTGGGTTCATTGAGAACATGGTTGTTGTTCAATAATAAAATTAATTCTCAAAAATACAACTTGCCTAATAATTCTGCACTCCCTGTAGTGATTAGAACTGTATACTGAACCAGTTATATGTGTGTTTACTTACAGTTCCACCAATTGCAAACTACAATGTTCACAATCCAAATTTAAATTCCATATTGCAATCCAAATTGCATACAACCATTCCAGATCATACTCAACCAATCTGCAAATAGTTACTGCTAACTGCATACTGCAAATTGCAACCAAATTCAGCAAGTAGAACTATTAGTTAGACCTCAGATATACCTCTCAGATAGATCATAAAGTGCTTAAATAACTTATAAAGAGATTACAGATACTGAAGAGAGAAATATAACCACCATTTTATGTTGAATGACAAGATTGAACAGTTGAACCACCATCTTATGCATACCGCCATTTTGTGATATCTTTTCAGCACGTGTTATGTACATAAATTATCTGCTGTGGAGGCGACAGTGATACAGTATATATATGAAGAAAAGTTGAAATTAATAAAGAAGTTATTTCAAGTATTTGGTGTGCTCTTTAAACCTACTGTTTCAATAGAAAGGCGCTAGATGAATTACAGAGTAATAGACATTCTGGTTAGACTAAAAAAGTCAGAGATATCAGAATTCTTCAAATGCCACAGCGAAAAAAGGCACTTCATAGTGCTGCGCCTGCCACAGGTTTGATGACACATCTGGCCTGGTTGTTTCCAGGTTGTGAAGGGTGTCTTAACAATATCCCTCAGTGTAGCAAAGTCTGAATGGCTGTAGTCACAGATTAGCTTGCTGACTCCTATACTTTGCTATGCAGATTCTAAGATCTTCTTTACTCTCCTTCTCTCTCTTTCTGTGGATCTTGCAGAGATCTGTTAGTCTCAGTAGGTTTCTTGGGCCTAAGAAAAGGGAGCATCAGGCAAAAATGTATTCCTTGCTAAACTCTCACTAATCACCCCCTAACTGATCTGGGGGCAGATTCTGGCTACCCATCCAACATCTCTGCAAAGGACCAAGCCAGGATTAATAAACCTTGGCTGGGCCATCCATATATGGCTATGCTGGGTTTAATACATGGAAAAACAATACTGTACATACCATAACATTAGATTAAAGAACAAACTATTTGCAGATACCCCCTGCTCCGAGGGGGTAAAAGTGCTAACCCATTATCTATAGTCTGTACATTATTACATTCAAAATGGCCGCTGTCATGTTGAGACACTGTTTGTCATGATTAGAATCCTGGCAGATGACTCTCTTTCTTGTGACATCAAAATGGGGGCTATGGCTCATTTACATATGATGTCATAAAGGGCGGTGGGTATATATTGAGGTGACGCACTGACCCCAGCCTCAGTCTGCAGGGCTGGCTCTCTCCTTTAGGGGCCTCTGACGAGCAGCACAGGACCAGATCGGGTAAGTTTGTCCGGCTTTTTCTTCATGTGTTTGAGACTTGTTTTTGCTGATCTTTATTTTCTATTTGTTGTATACAATGTGAGAGCTTTGTATGACCCTCTGCGGCCCCCGAAAAATCAGCCTCAGGTGCGACACTTAACCTCCTCCAATGGAAGAATCCCAGGAGAATGTGAAGAAGGAGCCTCCATCTCCCTTAAAGGGCCAGAGCCACAGAAATCCAAGACCATTTTTTAATAAAGAAAGTTTTCTCTGTGTGTTTCTTTAAAAAACAAGATTCTTGTGTTTTTTTTTCTTAAAGGGAACCTGTCACCGGGATTTTGAGTATAGAGCTGAGGACATGGGTTGCTAGATGGCCACTAGCACATCCGCAATACCTAGTCCCCATAGCTCTGTGTGCTTTTATTGTGTAAAAAAAGCCTGATTTGATACATATGCAAATTAACCTGAGATGAGTAAGAGCTTGAAAATATGACTCTTCTCTGGTCACACAAGTAAGATATGACTCTTTTATGTTAATTTGCATATGTAGCAAACCGTTTTCTTTACACAATAAAAGCACACAGAGCTATGGAGACTGGGTATTGCGGATGTTCTAGTGGCCATCTAGCAACCCATGTCCTCAGCTCTATACACAAAATCCCGGTGACAGGTTCCCTTTAAATATTAAATTGTGCCATTTCTCCTGTGCCCGTTTTCTATCGGTATTTTATGTATGTACTGATTAGTCACAGGGCAGAACCCCTGAAGGATGGGTAACCAATGTACTCCTGATAGGAAATGTATTGAAGGGATATTCCCATCTTGGACATTAGTGGCATACTGCTAGAATATGCCATAAATGTCAGATAGGTGTAGGTACCACCTGTGCGACAGGTCCTGAAGTTAACGGAGAGCACCCTGCACATACACAGTGTCCGCTCCATTAACTGGTATTAGACTTCCAAAAATTGCAAGGCAGGTGCGCTGTGTATCCAATCCCATCATGTGATATACTGTTTGCTGAGCTGCTTTATCTAATCCTATCATATGTGATACTGTTTGCTGAACTGTGTATCTAATCTTCTCCCAGAATGTACTTATTAGTAATGGTGCCCCCAGTATTTATAATGCTCCCTGTAGTGCCCCCAACATTTATAATGTCCCCTGTAGTGCCCCCCAATATTTATACTGGCTTTTGTAGTGTCCCGAATGTTTATAAGGCCCCCTAAGTGCCCCAATAAATATACTGTCTCTTGTAGTGCTTCCAGTATTTACACTGGTGGCACTATCGGGGCTATTATAAATATTAGGGGCTCTAATACACACGGTATAATTATCTGGCGAACTTATGCCCTTGATGTTAGGTGTTTGCAGTGGCGTACCTACCATATAGGCAGACCACGCAGCTGCTATGGGGCCCGTGAGGAAGAGGGGCCCAAAGTGGAGGAGAGGCCCCGCCCCCTAATTGCTCCGGTCTATCTTTCTAAAGCTAAAGAACCTTTGATGATGTCATCACAGGTCCTGTAAGGGAACTGCACAGTGTAAAATGTAGTTCAGAGGTTAGAACAGTGCATCTGCCAGGACCTGTGATGACATCATCTTCAGCATCACAGGTCCTGCAGGATCTAGCAAAGGAACTGCACCAAAAATGGTGTAGTTCCTAGGTTTGAAAGGTACATCTGCCAGGACCTGTGATGACATCATCACAGGTCCTTCAACCCCTAACAGTAAGTATTAGAAGTTCACAATCAGCTCTGCATTGATCCATACAGACTGGAATGGAGTGGTAAGAGGAGGTCCTCTACTTCTTGTCATTTACCCCCCCCCCCCCCATGCCCTGTTTTTACTGATTGCACACTCATGTATAATGCTTCAGACAGGTACAGTGACCACTACCTAATGTACCTCCCACACAGTGACCATAATGCATAACTGACCACATATTTCTATAAACAATGCATCTACAGTATTATACCTTGTATGCCTCACATCTATATATATATATATATACACACACACTGCATATATTAAACAGTATTATAGATGCAATATATACAGATATATAATATATATTGCAGTGTACTGATATGTGAGGTACGAGGTATAATATATGCAGTGTGTATAGATATATTGTATATACAGCAGTGTACTGATATGTTAGGTACGAGGTATAATAGATGAAGTGTGTACAGGTATATTGTATATACAGTATTGGATTGATATGTGAGGTACGAGCTGTAATTTATACCTCACATATCAGTACACTGCTATATTTACTATATACCTATACACACTGCATCTATTATACCTAGTACCTCACATATCAGTACACTGCTATATATACAATATATCTGTACACACTGCATCTATTATACCTCGTACCTCACATTACACTACTGTATATACTATATATCTGTACTGTACAGACTGCATATAATATACCCTGTACTGCACATATCAATACACTGCTGTATATACTATATACCTGTACACACTGCATATATTATACCATGTTCCTCACATATCAGTAAACTGCTGTATACACTATACATCTGTACACAATGCATCTATTATACCTCTTTTGTCTGCCAGGCCTGTTTTATAATCCCAATCCGGCCATGATGCATAAATTATAAAACTCAGCAGCAAACATAGTTCATGGAACAAAGAGAGAGGCCTGGAATGGGTAGTGGGAGGGGCTATAAAAGGGGAATGGGGGCCCAATTTAGCTTCTTGCTATGGGGCCCAGTGATTTCTATGTAGGCCCCTGGGTGTTTGGATGGGTTAAAGGCAGGGTATGTACAGTGCAATGGCTAGCAAAATGAGTAGGAGTCAGAAAAATAGGCCATGGGTAGAAAAATAAACTTCTCTCTTTACTGTACAGCAAAATAGGAATTGTAGTACATCTAACTATAGCAAAACATAGTTCCAACTGTACACAGTGCAATTCTCTCCCAGTTAGCAGTGTATGCATTTAGACAAGGATATGAGTTATGGCCCTCTTTGTACACTTTTTTGCTAAAGTCTCAACAAAATCTATGGCTGGCAACAGTACCTTGGCTGTAATGGCTATAATGTCCATTGCAGGATACAGGGGTTTGATGGAGCATCTGGCCAGGGTGTGTCCAGGTGTGAAGGGTGTCTTAACAGTGTCCCTCAGTGTAGCAAAGTCTGAATGGCTGTAGTCACAGAATACCTTGCTGACTCCAATGCTTGGCTATGCAGATTCTAAGATCTTCTTTACTCTCCTTTTCTCTTTTTCCGTGGATCTTGCAGAGATCTGTTAGTCTAGTGTGTTTCTTGGGCCTAAGAGGAGGGAGCATTAGGCAAAATTTCTTCCTTGCTGAACTCTCACTAATCACCCGCCAAACTGAGCTGGAGGCAGATCCTGGTTACCCACCCAATCTCCTGCAAAGGACTAAGCCAGGATTAATAAACCTTGGCTGGGCCATCCATACATGGCTAAGCTGGGTTTTAAATATGATAAAACAATACTGTACATACGATAAAATTAGATTAAAGAACAAATCATTTGCAGATACCCCCTGCTCCGGGGTGCTGCAAGGAAAAAGTGCTAACCCATTATCTATAGTCTGTACATTATTACATTCAAAATGGCCGCTGTCATGTTGAGACACTGTTTGTGATGTCATGATTAGAATCCTGGCAGATGACTCTCTTTCTTGTGACATCAAAATGGGGGCCATGGCTCATTTACATATGATGTCATAAAGGGCGGTGGGTATATATTGAGGTGACGCACTGACCCCAGCCTCAGTCTGCAGGGCTGGCTCTCTCCTTTAGGGGCCTCTGAGGAGCAGCACAGGACCAGATCGGGTAAGTTTGTCCGGCTTTTTCTTCATGTGTTTGAGACTTGTTTTTGCTGATCTTTATTTTCTATTTGTTGTATATAATGTGATAGCTTTGTACAGTGGCGTACCGCCAATATAGGCAGACCACGCCGTTGCTATGGGGCCCGCGGCACAGGGGGGCCCGGAGCGCACAGAAGGCCCCGCCCCCTCCGTTTGCTCTGCACACTTGGTTAATGATTTAATATGCGGCGCAGCGGCTCTTGTGTGTTCTTCCGAACTGCCTCCCCCCCCCCCCCCCCCCCTCGTCGGAGCTACTGGCCAATCATTGACCTGAAGGATCGGGACTCCGGGCTGCAGGCGTTCTGTATTTCACACTGGCCAATCAGCGCAAGACAGTGCAAAGAGGCAGCTGCTGATTGGCCAGTGTATTGCTGGGATGGCACAGGCAGCAGGAGCGGGCGCCGCAAACTACACACAGAGCAGCTACTCAGGGACAGGGAGCGTATTATCCTTCCTCGCCGCCCGCCTGGCTGAAGACTGGTCATCTGCCCTGCCGACAGCAAGTGCAGTGGCACTAGTGAGTGCAGCCCCCAGCCCAGATTAAAGTACCGCGGTCCGCTCCTGACCGGACAGGGAGGGGGGTCTCATAGAGGACAGTCTGCTTTCCTCCTACTCTGTCCTTTATGAGCCTCCCCCCCTGAGTCCTTTATGAGTCCCCCCAACAAGGGGGGGGGGAATAGGAGGATAACACACTGTCCTCTATGAGCCCCCCCAGGTCCTCTATGAGCCCCCCAACCCCTAATGTCCCCCAAAATGCCTGGGGGGGAGGAGTAGGAGGAAAGCACACTGTCCTCGATGAGCCTCCCCCCCCCCCCCCGAGTCCTCTATGAGCCCCCCCAACCCCTAATGCCCCCACCCCAAATGCCCAGTGGGGGGAGGAGTAGGAGGAAAGCACACTGTCCTGAGCATTTTGGGGGGCGTTAGGGGTTAGAGGGGCTTGTAGAGGACTCGGGGTGGGGAGGCTCATAGAGGACAGTGTACCAGTCATTTGGGGGGCATTAGGGGTTGGATAACCCCTCTAACTCCTTGCTACTGATACTGAGTGTGCACATAGCCACTAATCATATACCCCCAAATACATCAGTCACCTTTGGTGGGGGGGGGGGGGGAATAGGTGGCTATGTGCACACTCAGCATCAGCAGCAAGGAATAAAGGGGTTTGGGCAGCGGCATACTGCAACCGTTTGGGGTAAGAGAAGTGATGACAAAATAGCGGTGGTAGCAAAGGGGTTAAGATGTGGGGGATAGCCTACGTCTGGCTTTAGCACAGTGGACACAGGCAGGAGGAGCGATGTGTATGCGGGCTCCTGCCCTGCATTCGTTCAGCTGTGCTCACATACATATCGCGCCCTGTGTCCACTGTCCTGTGCCCACTCTGCTAAAGCCTGACACAGCCCATCTCTGCCCGGCTTTACCAAAGCAGACAGGCAGGAGCAGTGATGTGATCATATTTATTGTATGTATGTGTGTGTGTGTCCCTGTGTCTGTATTTGTGTCACCATCACCATGCCCACAGTGTTCCTATGTCTTTACGCAGCTGCATCAGGACGTTCTGTACGGGCAAGATAAAGAAGATGGAAGAGGAGGCAGAGACGCCAGCATTGAGTCCGTGGGAGAAGCACAGGGATGCACACGAAGGACACAGGTAACACTACCACATGGTCTACACTAGTGTTATCTGTGGTTTTACATAGGACTGCAGGTAACACTACCACATTATCAGCACTAGTGCTATCTGTGGTTTTACATAGGACTGCAGGTAATACTACTACACTTTCGGTAATCAGAGAGCCATCACTGTGTTATCTGTATTCATAGAGCTATCACTGTGTTATTTGTGGTGTTACATAGGACTACAGGTGACATCTACTGCATTATCAGTACTCAGAGAGTTATCACTGTGCTATTTGTAATGTTACATAGGACTGCAGATAAAACTTTTATGGAATATCCACAGGAGTTCCATAGACTCAGATACCACAGGGCTTTGTTCCTACAGCATTCCCTTTGCCGCAAAACTGACATGTGCCCTTCATTCTCTGGGTCAGTACGAATACGTACGAACGTATGTATACATTTCTTTATTGGCAAATGGGGGTGTGGCAGGGGAGGAGCCAGAACAGAAGGTGGGATGGGCTAGGGATGGGTAGTGGGCAGGGTTAGGGGGCCCAATTCAGATTTTTGCTATGGGGCCCAGTGATTTCTATGTACGCCCCTGGCTTTGTATGACCCTCTGCGGCCCCCGAAAATCAGCCTCAGGTGTGACACTGAACCTCCTCCAATGGAAGAATCCCAGGAGAATGTGAAGAAGGAGCCTCCATCTCCCTTAAAGGGCCGAAGCCACAGAAATCCAAGACCATTTTTTAATAAAGAAAGTTTTCTATGTGTGTTTCTTTAAAAAACAAGATTCTTGTGTTTTTTTTCTTAAATATTAAATTGTGCCATTTCTCCTGTGCCCGTTTTCTATCGCTATTTTATGTATGTACTGATTAGTCACAGGGCAGAACCCCTGAAGGATGGGTAACCAATGTACTCCTGATAGGAAATGCATTAAAGGGATATTCCCATCTTGGACATTAGTGGCATACTGCTAGAATATGCCATAAATGTCAGATAGGTGTAGGTACCACCTGTGCGACAGGTCCTGAAGTTAACGGAGAGCACCCTGCACATACACAGTGTCCGCTCCATTAACTGGTATTAGACTTCCAAAAATTGCAAGGCAGATGCGCTGTGTATCCAATGCCCTCATGTGAGATACTGATGGCTGAGCTGCTTTATCTAATCCTATCATATGTGATACTGTCTGCTGAACTGTGTATCTAATCTTCTCCCAGAATGTACTTATTAGTAATAGTGCCCCCAGTGTTTATAATGCTCCCTGTAGTGCCCCCAACATTTATAATGTCCCCTGTAGTGCCCCCCAATATTTATACTGGCTTTTGTAGTGTCCCGAATGTTTATAAGGCCCCCTAAGTGCCCCAATAAATATAATGTCTCTTGTAGTGCTTCCAGTATTTACACTGGTGGCACTATAGGGGCCATTATAAATATTATGGGCTCTACAAGACACAGTATAATTATCTGGCGAACTTATGCCCGTGATGTTAGGTGTCTGAATGGGTTAAAGGCAGGGTATGTAGAGTGCAATGGCCAGCAAATGATGTAGGAGTCAGAAAAATAGGCCTTTGGTAGAAAAATAAACATCTCTCTTTACTGTACAGCAAAATAGGAATTGTAGTACATCTAACTATAGCAAAACATAGTTCCAACTGTACACAGTGCATTTCTCTCCCAGATAACGGTGTATGCATTTAGACAAGGATATGAGTTATGGCCCTCTTTGTACACTTTGTTGCTAAAGTCTCAACAAACTCTATGGCTGGCAACAGTACCTTGGCTGTAATGGTTATAATGTCCATTGCAGAATACAGTGGTTTGATGGAGCATCTGGCCAGGGTGTGTCCAGGTGTGAAGGGTGTCTTAACAGTGTCCCTCAGTGTAGCAAAGTCTGAATGGCTGTAGTCACAGATTACCTTGCTGACTCCAATGATTGGCTATGCAGATTTTAAGATCTTTTTTACTCTTCTTTTCTCTTTTTCGGTGGATCTTGCAGAGATCTGTTAGTCTAGTGTGTTTCTTGGGCCTAAGAGGAGGGAGCATTAGGCAAAAATTTCTTCCTTGCTGAACTCTCAATAATCACCCGCCAAACTGAGCTGGGGCAGATCCTGGTTACCACCCAATCTCCTGCAAAGGACTAAGCCAGGCTTAATAAACCTTGGCTGGGCCATCCATACATGGCTAAGCTGGGTTTTAAATATAGAAAAACAATACTGTACATACCATAAAATTAGATTAAAGAACAAACCATTTGCAGATACCCCCTGCTCTGGGGGGCTGCAAGGAAAAAGTGCTAACCCATTATCTATAGTCTGTACATTATTACATTCAAAATGGCCGCTGTCATGTTGAGACACTGTTTGTGATGTCATGATTAGAATCCTGGCAGATGACTCTCTTTCTTGTGACATCAAAATGGGGACTTTGGCTCATTTACATATGATGTCATAAAGGGCGGTGGGTATATATTGAGGTGACGCACTGACCCCAGCCTCAGTCTGCAGGTCTGGCTCTCTCCTTTAGGGGACTCTGACGAGCAGCACAGGACCAGATCGGGTAAGTTTGTCCGGCTTTTTCTTCATGTGTTTGAGACTTGTTTTTGCTGATCTTTATTTTCTATTTGTTGTATACAATGTGAGAGCTTTGTATGACCCTCTGCGGCCCGCGAAAATCAGCCTCAGGTGTGACACTGAACCTCCTCCAATGGAAGAATCCCAGGAGAATGTGAAGAAGGAGCCTCCATCTCCCTTAATGGGCCGAAGCCACAGAAATCCAAGACCATTTTTTAATAAAGAAAGTTTTTTCTGTGTGTTTCTTTAAAAAACAAGATTCTTTTGTTTTTTTTCTTAAATATTAAATTGTGCCATTTCTCCTGTGCCCGTTTTCTATCGGTATTTTATGTATGTACTGATTAGTCACAGGGCAGAACCCCTGAAGGATGGGTAACCAATGTACGCCTGATAGGAAATGCATTAAAGGGATATTCCCATCTTGGACATTAGTGGCATACTGCTAGAATATGCCATAAATGTCAGATAGGTGTAGGTACCACCTGTGCGACAGGTCCTGAATAGGGATGAGCGAACCCGAACTGTATAGTTCGGGTTCGTACCGAATTTTGGGGTGTCCGTGACACGGACCCGAACCCGAACATTTTCGTAAAAGTCTGGGTTCGGGTTTGGTGTTCGGCGCTTTCTTGGCGCTTTTTGTTGAGCCAATCAACAAGCGTCATACTACTTGCCCCAAGAGGCCATCACAGCCTTGCCTACTATTGGCATGGCTGTGATTGGCCAGTGCAGCATGTGACCCAGCCTATATATAAGCTTGGTCACGTAGCGCTGCACGTCACTCTGCTGATTCAAGCATAGGGAGAGGTTGCTGCTGCGACGTTAGGGCGAGATTAGGCAGAATAACTCCTCCAAAAGACTTCATTTTGTGATCGATCTGCAGCTGTGGATCATTGAAGTGCTAATATCGACTTGCTCACTTTTTTGAGGCTGCCCAGAGCTGCTATATCCTACATCAGCTGCAGGCTGAGCCTGTGTCACCGAAGTGCATTTAACCATCAACAGTCTGGTTATTTTTTGGCCATATACTACATCAGCTGCAGGCTGAGCCTGTGTCACCGAAGTGCATTTAACCATCAACAGTCTGGTTATTTTTTGGCCATATACTACATCTGGTGCAGGCTAAGCCTGTGTCACCCAAGTGCATTTAACCATCAATAGTGTGGTTATTTCTTGGCCATATAATACATCAGGGGCAAGTTGAGCCTGTCACCCAGCGCCTAAAAAATAGACCTGACATTTCTATTCAACCAAATTTGTACTGTTTTAGCTGGTCAAGTTATTTGTAGTGACCGTAAAAGCACACTTTTTGTTCTGGGTTGAAAAACTATTCCCAAATTTGCCATTCTCAAAATAACTAGTTTCTGCTATATGAGGCCTACTTGAAATCTATCCCAAAAAGGATATCTTACATTGAAGGTGCTGATAGTGTCATTCAGAAAAACTTAACACACACGCTACCGTGCAGATACAAGTCTAATTCTGTGATTAAACCTATACCTGTCACACAGCGCAAAAAAAACCAGGCCTCACATTTCTATTCAACCAAATCTGTACTGTTTTAGCTGGTCAAGTTATTTGTAGTGACCGTAAAAGCACAGTTTTTGTTCTGGGTTGAAAAACTATTCCCAAATTTGCCATTCTCAAAATAACTAGTTTCTGCTATATGAGGCCTACTTGAAATCTATCCCAAAAAGGATATCTTACATTCAAGGTGCTGATAGTGTCATTCAGAAAAACCTAAGACACACGCTACCGTGCAGATAGAAGTCTGATTCTGTGATTAAACCTATACCTGTCACACAGCGCAAAAAAAAACAGGCTTTACATTTCTATTCAACCAAATCTGTACTGTTTTAGCTGGTCAAGTTATTTGTAGTGACCGTAAAAGCACATTTTTTGTTCTGGGTTGAAAAACTATTCCCAAATTTGCCATTCTCAAAATTGTGGTGAACGGGAACAATGAGGAAAACATCTAATAAGGGACGCGGACGTGGACATGGTCGTGGTGGTGTTAGTGGACCCTCTGGTGCTGGGAGAGGACGTGGCCGTTCTGCCACAGCCACACGTCCTAGTGAACCAACTACCTCAGGTCCCAGTAGCCAGCAGAATTTACAGCGATATTTGGTGGGGCCCAATGCCGTTCTAAGGATGGTAAGGCCTGAGCAGGTACAGGCATTAGTCAATTGGGTGGCCGACAGTGGATCCAGCACGTTCACATTATCTCCCACCCAGTCTTCTGCAGAAAGCGCACAGATAGCGCATGAAAACCAAGCCCATCGGTCTGTCACATCACCCCCATGCATATCAGGGAAACTGTCTGAGCCTCAAGTTATGCAGCAGTCTCTTATGCTGTTTGAAGACTCTGCTGCCAGGGTTTCCCAAGGGCATCCACCTAGCCCTTCCCCAGGGGTGGAAGAGATAGAATGCACTAACGCACAACCACTTATTTGTCCTGATGATGAGGACATGGGAATACCACCTCAGCACGTCTCTGATGATGACGAAACACAGGTGCCAACTGCTGCGTCTTTCTGCAGTGTGCAGACTGAACAGGAGGTCAGGGATCAAGACTGGGTGGAAGACGATGCAGGGGACGATGAGGTCCTAGACCCCACATGGAATGAAGGTCGTGCCACTGACTTTCACAGTTCGGAGGAAGAGGCAGTGGTGAGACCGAGCCAACAGCGTAGCAAAAGAGGGAGCAGTGGGCAAAATCAGAACACCCGCCGCCAAGAGACTCCGCCTGCTACTGACCGCCGCCATCTGGGACCGAGCACCCCAAAGGCAGCTTCAAGGAGTTCCCTGGCATGGCACTTCTTCAAACAATGTGCTGACGACAAGACCCGAGTGGTTTGCACGCTGTGCCATCAGAGCCTGAAGCGAGGCATTAACGTTCTGAACCTTAGCACAACCTGCATGACCAGGCACCTGCATGCAAAGCATGAACTGCAGTGGAGTAAACACCTTAAAAACAAGGAACTCACTCAGGCTCCCCCTGCTACCTCTTCTGCTGCTGCCGCCGCCTCGGCCTCTTCTGCTGCTGCCGCCGCCTCGGCCTCTTCCTCCGCCTCTGGAGGAACGTTGGCACCTGCCGCCCAGCAAACATGGGATGTACCACCAACACCACCACCTGCGTCACCAAGCATCTCAACCATGTCACACGGCAGCGTTCAGCTCTCCATCTCACAAACATTTGAGAGAAAGCGTAAATTCCCACCTAGCCACCCTCGATCCCTGGCCCTGAATGCCAGCATTTCTAAACTACTGGCCTATGAAATGATGTCATTTAGGCTGGTGGACACACACAGCTTCAAACAGCTCATGTCGCTTGCTGTCCCACAGTATGTTGTTCCCAGCCGGCACTACTTCTCCAAGAGAGCTGTGCCTCCCTGCACAACAAAGTGTCCGATAAAATCAAGTGTGCACTGCGCAACGCTATCTGTGGCAAGGTCCACCTAACCACAGATACGTGGACCAGTAAGCATTGCCAGGGACGCTATATCTCCCTAACTGCACACTGGGTAAATGTAGTGGCGGCTGGGCCCCAGGCGGAGAGCTGTTTGGCGCACGTCCTTCCGCTGCCAAGGATCGCAGGGCAACATTCTTTGCCTCCTGTCTCCTCCTCCTCCTACTCAGCTTCCTCCTCCTCTTCTTCCACCTGCTCATCCAGTCAGCCACACACCTTCACCACCAAATTCAGCACAGCCCGGGGTAAACGTCAGCGGGCCGTTCTGAAACTCATATGTTTGGGGGACAGGCCCCACACCGCACAGGAGTTGTGGCGGGGTATAGAACAACAGACCGACGAGTGGTTGCTGCCGGTGAGCCTCAAGCCCGGCCTGGTGGTGTGCGATAATGGGCGAAATCTCGTTGCAGCTCTGGGACTAGCCGGTTTGACGCACATCCCTTGCCTGGCGCATGTGCTGAATTTGGTGGTGCAGAAGTTCATTCGCAACTACCCCGACATGTCAGAGCTGCTGCATAAAGTGCGGGCCGTCTGTTTGCGCTTCCGGCGTTCACACCCTGCCGCTGCTCGCCTGTCTGCGCTACAGCGTAACTTCGGCCTTCCCGCTCACCGCCTCATATGCGACGTGCCCACCAGGTGGAACTCCACCTTGCATATGCTGGACAGACTGTGCGAGCAGCAGCAGGCCATAGTGGAGTTTCAGCTGCAGCACGCACGGGTCAGTCGCACTGCGGATCAGACCCACTTCACCACCAATGACTGAGCCTCCATGCGAGACCTGTGTGCCCTGTTGCGCTGTTTCGAGTACTCCACCAACATGGCCAGTGGCGATGACGCCGTTATCAGCGTTACAATACCACTTCTATGTCTCCTTAAGAAAACACTTAGGGCGATGATGGAAGAGGAGGTGGCCCAGGAGGAAGAGGAGGAAGAGGGGTCATTTTTAGCACTTTCAGGCCAGTCTCTTCGAAGTGTCTCAGAGGGAGGTTTTTTGCAACACCAGAGGCCAGGTACAAATGTGGCCAGACAGGGCCCACTACTGGAGGACGAGGAGGACGAGGATGAGGAGGAGGTGGAGGAGGATGAGGATGAAGCATGTTCACAGTGGGGTGGCACCCAAAGCAGCTCGGGCCCATCGCTGGTGCGTGGCTGGAGGGAAACACAGGACGATGACGATACGCCTCCCACAGAGGACAGCTTGTCCTTACCTCTGGGCAGCCTGGCACACATGAGCGACTACATGCTGCAGTGCCTGCGCAACGACAGCAGAGTTGCCCACATTTTAACGTGTGCGGACTACTGGGTTGCCACCCTGCTGGATCCCTGGTACAAAGACAATGTGCCCACCTTACTTCCTACACTGGAGCGTGATAGGAAGATGCGCGAGTACAAGCGCACGTTGGTAGACGCGCTACTGAGAGCTTTTCCAAATGTCACAGGGGAACCAGTGGAAGCCCAAGGCGAAGGCAGAGGAGGAGCAAGAGGTCGCCAACGCAGCTGTGTCACGGCCAGCTCCTCTGAGGGGCAGGGTTAGCATGGCAGAGATGTGGAAAAGTTTTGTCACCACGCCACAGCTAACTGCACCACCACCTGATACGGAACGTGTTAGCAGGAGGCAACATTTCACTAACATGGTGGAACAGTACCTGTGCACACCCCTCCACGTACTGACTGATGGTTCGGCCCCATTCAACTTCTGGGTCTCCAAATTGTCCACGTGGCCAGAGCTAGCCTTTTATGCCTTGGAGGTGCTGGCCTGCCCGGCGGCCAGCGTTTTGTCTTAACGTGTATTCAGCACGGCAGGGGGCGTCATTACAGACAAACGCAGCCAACTGTCTACAGCCAATGTGGACAAGCTGACGTTCATAAAAATGAACCAGGCATGGATCCCACAGGACCTGTCCATCCCTTGTGCAGATTAGATATTAACTACCTTCCCTTAACAATATATTATTCTACTCCAGGGCACTTCCTCATTCAATCCTATTTTTATTTTCATTTTACCATTATATTGCGGGGCAACCCAAAGTTGAATGAACCTCTCCTCTGTCTGGGTGCCGGGGCCTAAATGTGTGACAGTGGCCTGTTCCAGTGGTGGGTGACGTGAAGCCTGATTCTCTGCTATGACATGAAGACAGATTCTGTGCTGACATAAGGCCAGATTCTCTGTTACGGGACCTCTCTCCTCTGCCTGGGTGCCTGGGCCTAAATATGTGACAGTGGCCTGTTCCAGTAGTGGGTGACGTGAAGCCTGATTCTCTGCTATGACATGAAGACAGATTCTGTGCTGACAGAAAGGCCAGATTCTTTGTTACGGGACCTCTCTCCTCTGCCTGGGTGCCTGGGCCTAAATATGTGACAGTGGCCTGTTCCAGTGGTGGGTGATGTGAAGCCTGATTCTCTGCTATGACATGAAGACTGATTCTGCGCTGACATAAGGCCAGATTCTCTGTTACGGGACCTCTCTCCTCTGTCTGGGTGCCGGGGCCTAAATATGTGACAGTGGCCTGTTCCAGTAGTGGGTGACGTGAAGCCTGATTCTCTGCTATGACATGAAGGCTGATTTTGCGCTGACATGAAGCCAGATTCTCTGCTATGGCATGAAGACACTGATTCTCTGCTGACGTGAAGCCAGATTCTCTGCTATGGGACCTCTGTCCAATTGATATTGGTTAATTTTTTTTTTTTTTAATTTTATTTTAATTTATTTCCCTATCCACATTTGTTTGCAGGGGATTTCCCTACATGTTGCTACCTTTTGCAGCCCTCTAGCTCTTTCCTGGGCTGTTTTACAGCCTTTTTAGTGCCCAAAAGTTCGGGTCCCCATTGACTTCAATGGGGTTCGGGTTCGGGACGAAGTTCGGGTCGGGTTCGGATCCCGAACCCGAACATTTCCGGGAAGTTCGGCCGAACTTCTCGAACCCGAACATCCAGGTGTTCGCTCAACTCTAGTCCTGAAGTTAACGGAGAGCACCCTGCACATACACAGTGTCCGCTCCATTAACTGGTATTAGACTTCCAAAAATTGCAAGGCAGGTGCGCTGTGTATCCAATGCCATCATGTGAGATACTGTTTGCTGAGCTGCTTTATCTAATCCTATCATATGTGATACTGTCTGCTGAACTGTGTATCTAATCTTCTCCCAGAATGTAATTATTAGTAATGGTGCCCCCAGTATTTATAATGCTCCCTGTAGTGCCCCCAACATTTATAATGTCCCCTGTAGTGCCCCCCAATATTTATACTGGCTTTTGTAGTGTCCCGAATGTTTATAAGGCCCCCTAAGTAGCCCAATAAATATACTGTCTCTTGTAGTGCTTCCAGTATTTACACTGGTGGCACTATAGGGGCCATTATAAATATTATGGGCTCTACAAGACACGGTATAATTATCTGGCGAACTTATGCCCGTGATGTTAGGTGTCTGAATGGGTTAAAGGCAGGGTATGTAGAGTGCAATGGCCAGCAAATGATGTAGGAGTCAGAAAAATAGGCCATTGGTAGAAAAATATACATCTCTCTTTACTGTACAGCAAAATAGGAATTGTAGTACATCTAACTATAGCAAAACATAGTTCCAACTGTACACAGTGCAATTCTCTCCCAGTTAGCAGTGTATGCATTTAGACAAGGATATGAGTTATGGCCCTCTTTGTACACTTTGTTGCTAAAGTCTCAACAAAATCTATGGCTGGCAACAGTACCTTGGCTGTAATGGCTATAATGTCCATTGCAGGATACAGGGGTTTGATGGAGCATCTGGCCAGGGTGTGTCCAGGTGTGAATGGTGTCTTAGCAGTGTCCCTCAGTGTAGCAAAGTCTGAATGGCTGTAGTCACAGATTACCTTGCTGACTCCAATGCTTGGCTATGCAGATTCTAAGATCTTCTTTACTCTCCTTTTCTCTTTTTCCGTGGATCTTGCAGAGATCTGTTAGTCTAGTATGTTTCTTGGGCCTAAGAGGAGGGAGCATTAGGGAAAAATTTCTTCCTTGCTGAACTTTCAATAATCACCCGCCAAACTGAGCTGGGGGCAGATCCTGGTTACCACCCAATCTCCTGCAAAGGAC
Source organism: Bufo bufo (assembly GCF_905171765.1). Taxonomy (NCBI): domain Eukaryota; kingdom Metazoa; phylum Chordata; class Amphibia; order Anura; family Bufonidae; genus Bufo; species Bufo bufo. Next base: position 443,902,005 of record NC_053391.1, read on the forward strand.
TAAGCCAGGATTAATAAACCTTGGCTGGGCCATCCATACATGGCTAAGCTGG
>NC_053391.1:443902256-443936125 GCF_905171765.1 Bufo bufo
TAATCTGTGACTACAGCCATTCAGACTTTGCTACACTGAGGGACACTGTTAAGACACCCTTCACACCTGAATACACCCTTGCCAGATGCTCCATCAAACCCCTGTATCCTGCAATGGACATTATAGCCATTACAGCCAAGGTACTGTTGCCAGCCATAGAATTTGTGGAGACTTTAGCAACAAAGTGTACAAAGAGGGCCATAACTCATATCCTTGTCTAAATGCATACACTGCTAACTGGGAGAGATTTGCACTGTGTACAGTTGGAACTATGTTTTGCTATAGTTAGATGTACTACAATTTAAGATTATGCTAGCTTTAGTGTACTAATAATCTTAATTTTATTAAGGACAGGAGGCGAGTATTTAGCATTAACTCTCTTTACTAAACTCCACAGCAGTAAAGAAAAACGTAAAGAGTAACAAGTAAATCACTGAGCAGCATAGTATATAAGGGTCATGCTGCCTGTACACTTCCTCTTTCTTGAAGCGACATCCAAGTCCAGATTGAGCTCGAACATCCAGAAATTCAACGAAAACTGCAACAGCGGTTTCTGGCGAGCGGAACTTGAGGAGACTCCTGGTAAACGAGGTTGGAGGTAAGACCAAACGAAGCCTTCATCCCATCCTATGGAGTCGTGAGGTTAACAAACCAGCGACCAGTGGAGGTCCTGAAGAGGGTTACACTGAAAGGAGAGTATAAAAAATAGGTTAGGTAATGAACCATAACTGTTCACGCCTGTGGGCCTTAACGGAATGGTGTAAAGTTAAATCATTACAAACAGAGTGTAAATTGTCTAGTGGCTAAATGTATGGTAGGTGTAAGCATGTAGTACAACTAAAATCTGTCCGTCTAGATGGCAATATTAGGGTGAGAGATTCCGAATATGTCCCAATAATAGAGAGATTACTAAAATCAAACCCCATATCCGTCACCTTGAGATCCACTCCCCCGAGGAGTCAGGGTAGGGAACAGAAGGGAGGGAAAATACTCGCCTCCTGTCCTTAATAAAATTAAGATTATTAGTACACTAAAGCTAGCATAATCTTAAATTTTAAAACATGACAGGAGGCTTCCTATTTTGCAATTTTAACGCTGAAGAAGAGACATCCCCACAGAAGGGGGAGTGCGAAAATAAAAGGTACGGAAAGTAGATTCCCTAGACCAGTCCGCCGTTCGGAGAATATCCGAAAGGGACGCCCCTGCCAGGAAGGCTGATGAAGCCGCCGCTCCGCGAACGGAGTGGGCGCCGAAAGCGGGGTCTATACCTGCGACGGAAAGGATCCAGCGGATCCAACGGGCCAGCATGGTGACCGAGACTGGGGCGTGAGGGCGCACGTAGGAAACTAGGAGTTAACCCGACGTAGAGGAACGGAGTGAGGAGGTAACCGAAACATACCTGCAGAGGGTGGACACGACACAGAGCTGCGGGTCGTCTGGAAAAAAGGGGTAAAAGACCGACGCCGAACCCGACTTAGTGCGACGAGAGATATGGAATGTGACTCCTTCAGGGGCCACCTCAAAGGCATCAACATCGAAGGCCCGAACGTCCGAAACCCGTCGGAAAGACACTAGACAAAGGAGAAAAGCGCACTTAGCGGATAGTTGGCGAAGGGAGAGGCGGTCATTCGGAAGCCAAACCCTGAAAAAACGGAGAACCAGTCCCATGTCCCATAGGTGATGGTATCTGGGGGCCGGGGCGCGGCAAAGCCGCATGCCGCGGAGCCACATGCCGCGGAGTAGGCGGCAGACCAGAGGGTCTTTGCCAACCGGGAGATCCCCGACGGGGGTATGGGCTGCCGAAATCGCGGAGCGAACGACGTTGATAGAACGGTAAGAGCGGCCAGAAGAGAACAAGGAGGAAAGAAAATTAAGAATCATGGGAACAGGTGCCGTAAATGGATCGGAGTCCCGTTCCATGCACCAAGTAGACCAGGAGGCCCAAGCTGAAAGGTAGCAGCGTCTAGTTCCCGGGGCCCATGAGTCCCATAAGAGGTCCCTAGCAGCCTGCGATAGTCCGCTGACTCGCCAGGAACCCCAGAAAGAGACCAAGCCACCAGGGGTAGCCGGTCTTCCAGGAGGAGCGGGTCGAGACACCCTTTGGGATCCGTGAGCAGGTCCTGGAAGGATGGAAGGAGGAGAGGATCCATGCAGGAGGAGGCCAGGAGGTCCGGGAACCATGGTTGGCTCTGCCACAAGGGCGTTATGAGAACCAGTTTGATTTGTTGAGTCCGCATCTGGTGTAGTGTTCTCGCAATCATGGAGAATGGGGGAAAGGCGTAGGCTCCTGTCGCCGGCCATTGTTGGACAAATGCGTCTGTCGCCTTGCTCTCGGGGTCCGGGAGCCAGCTGAAGAACACCGGGGTCTGGTGATTGTTGCGAGAGGCGAACAGATCCAGGTGAAAGGGACCCCTCCGGGCTGCCAGGGCCCTGAAGATTCTCGTGTTTAGCTTCCAGTCGCTGACGTCTCTCCAGTGGCGAGAGAACCAGTCGGCTGTGAGGTTGAGTTCTCCCGGCAAGTATTCCGCTTGTAACGTGATGTTGCGAGGGAGGCAGTAGTCGAAGATGTCCCTCGTGATATCCGACAGCAGGCGTGAGCGAGCGCCTCCCAGGCGGTTGATGTACTGGACTGCGGAGACGTTGTCCATGCGTAGGAGGATGCAACAATTGGAGCTCTCCCGCGCCAGGCTGCAGATTGTGAAGGATCCCGCCAGGAGTTCGAGGCAATTGATGTGCATGGAGAGCTCCTGCGTTGTCCATGTTCCTCCCGTGGAGATGGTTCCGTTGGTGGCACCCCATCCCCACAAGCTGGCGTCTGATTACAAAACGAAATCTGGAGTGTCTCCGAATATGGCCTTGCCGTTCCAGGCTTGCATGCTGTCCAGCCACCGTGACAGCTATTCGCGAACCTCCGTCGTCACCGGGATGGGTTGATCGTAAGTAGGTCTGCGGCGTAGGTATTTCGCCTTGAGACGTTGCATGGCCCTGTAGTGGAGGGGACCCGGAAATATGGCTTGAGTGGAAGTAGAGAGGAGTCCCACAATCCTGGCCAGGTTGCGTAGAGGGATGGAATCGAGGCGGAGAACTCTGCGAATATCCTTGCGAATGGTTGCGATCTTTGAGGCTGGTAGCCTCAGAGTGCACGTCGTCGAGTCGATCTCAAAGCCGAGGAATTGTATCGTCTGGGTAGGGGTCAGCTCCGATTTCTGTAGTTTCAACACGAAGCCCAGAGATTCGAGTAGGGATACTGCCAGGTGAGTGTGTTGGCGTAGTCTGCGTTCGTCGGAGCAGAACAGTAGATGATGCATCGAATGCCCCTGGACCTCAGGTGTGCCACCACCGGTTTTAGGAGTTTGGTGAAACACCATGGGGCTGAGCTGAGCCCGAAAGGGAGGCAAGTGAATTGCCAAGGGCGTCCGTGCCAGAGGAAACGTAGGAGTGCTCGACATCGACAGTCCGGGTGCATCGGGACTGACAGGTATGCATCTTTTAGATCGAGCCTGGTGAACCAGTCGTTGCTCCGAAGAAGGTCCCGTAGGAGGTGGATGCCCTCCATCTTGAAGTGGCGGTAGACCACGTACGCGTTGAGGGCGCGTAGATTGATGACGGGGCGGTATTCTCCCAAATTTTTCCGAACCAGGAAGATGTTGCTGAAGTAACCTCCCTCGTCGTGGACCGGCTGGATAGCCCCTTTGTCTCGAAGCTCGCGTAGCTCCGCGTTGACGAGGTTGTGGTCGGAAGACGACATGTGGATGGGGCGAGGGGGCTGAACCTGAAAGGGGGTCCCCACTAGGTCTATGATATATCCCTGCACTGTTTGTAGAATCCATGTGTCTGAGCATAGGGCGGCCCAATTGTGGAAAGAAAGGGAAATACGGCCCGCAGTGTGGGTACATGGTAACAACGGAGGAATATGGGTCCTTACCTGCAGCAAAGCGGGAACGTCCGCGTCCGCCTGGTCCATGGCCTCTATCCGAGCCTCTGGAAAAGGGTCGTTGCTGATAGTCTCTTGTCGGATAAAATGGTGTTGGTTGAGTACGGGGGCCTGAAGGCCAAAATCGGCTGGCGGCACGGCCCCGTTGCCGGCCAGCCCTTCCAAAAACCCCTCTGGTAGGGTTGCTCCTGAAAACTCTGCGCATTGAGGATTGCGCCTTATTAAGGGAGGTGAACACGTTGACATGTTTGTTTAGTTCCTTGAGGAATGGTTCACCGAAAAGTTTCCCTTGTGCCTGGGGCCCAATCTCCTTTGTGCCAAGGTCTGCCAATTTACCGTTAATATGGTATAACGCTGCTTTTCGTCTCTCCGAAGAGAGCGTAACATTGGTGTTTCCGATGAAACAAAAACACCGTTGTGCCCACTCACGAATGTCATGTGCCCATTCCCTGATGTCCTCGGTGGAGAAGGAATCGGCTTTGGCATAGTCATCATCCGCCAGATACATAATGCGAGCCAGGGGGCCTACGGAATCCAGCAGGTTATCTTGGGCGCCCCATAGGCCTTTCTCTACCCCTCGTCGAGGGTCTCTGCCACTGCGCATCATAAAGGTCGTCATAACCTTGTCAAATTCTGGGGTCTGAGCGACCTTATCCGGCAGGGAAGGGCGTGGGCATTCAGACCTGAGTCGGCTGCGGACCTCTTTCTCCAGAGGTTTGCGGAGCCACAGGTGCATTAACCTGGAAAGGTGTTCTGGAGGCAACCAGTCACCCGATCTGGGGTGCCGTATGTTGCGGGGGTCGAACATCGCCTGACCTGAGGGGTCCACAATGGTGTCTGAGTCAAGAGGAGGTTCTGCGTCCGCAGTGTCTTCGATACCTCCTGCCTGGGCCGCACCCAGGAGGGTCTCCCGCATGAAAGCGGAGACAGACTTTTCGTCCGAGCCCCATGCTTCGTAATCCGACTCAGAAGCGTCAGCTTGCCACTCATCCAGCACTGACATGGACTGGGCAGGGCCCTGCTCTTCATCTGAAGAGTACTCCTGACGCGGGGCCGGGGTGTGTAGTTTGGCAGATTAACGCTTGGCAGGTGCCTTACCCTTGGGTGGTTTGGGTGCATAGTCCTCGCCTTTGTCATGGCGTTTTGTAGGGCGGGATTCATCCCTTGTCTGATAGTCGGACAGATCGGAGTCCGACTCGTGACGTGGACGTCTGCGGGTTTTAGGTACGTCAGGAGCCGAAGCTCGGGCCTTGGAGAGTGCCTTCTCCACAGAGGCAGCGACAGCTGCGTTAATCATGGCCTGGAAGTCCACAGGGACGTTCTGGGAATCTTCCATGATAAGGGTAGGCTGGTATGTCACTGGAAGGCACAGTAATAAACGGGCACCCAGGTCTTGAGAACAGGCGTAGGGTCAGTTTTAATAGTATGGGAACAGAGCCCAGTATAAACCCCAGCAGGGTAAAGTAGTGACCTTATAAACTAGGGCTCATCCAGTTAGAGAGAACTGCAACAGCTAGTCTCCCAATAAGCAGCGTATTTATAGTGGGGGCTCACCCCGGTTGCACAGGGTTGGGACCCTTAAGTGCAGGTCACAATAATAAACAGGCAGAAGCACTGACCTGACTGACCCAGCCACAGGATAGAGCTTGATAGGAGTTAGATGAGGCACAGAGAAAACTGAGTAGCAGTCTGTTTGAAGCAGATGGAATGCTGAGCAGGTAATCCTGGACAGTCACACTGAATAGAGACAGGCACAGGGGTGCCAGACACAAAGAGGGGTGAAAACCAGCAATGTAGGGGTAACAGCAAGTTAGTACCGCCACACTGAGTCCCCAATGAGATGCACGAGGTAAAATTAAGATGGCCGCGAAATCTAGCGATGTTTGCGATCCAAAATGGCGGCCGCAAGTGTAGGCCGCAAGCCGGGGACTAAATTTTGAGGCCGGCCGCGTTTGGAAGCGGGCCGGCGCGAAAACGGCCGCGAACGGTTTCGGCCGCAAGGAGGAAGCCCAGGAGGGCACTCCAGGCTAGCGGGGCAGTGGGGGGACCTGGGGAAACCGAGGGGAAGCCAAGAGGGGGTCCCAGAAAGACTAGAGGGGCAGAAAAGAAGGGTGGTAATAAAGAAAGCAATAAAAATAATAAAAGCAAATAATGATAATATTAGAATATAATCAAGATTAATGTACAATAAGTAAATAAAGCTCCAGGGGAGAAAAAAGTCTGACCTGTCTGCGATGGAGCAGTAAAGAAAGAGGAAGTGTACAGGCAGCATGACCCTTATATACTATGCTGCTCAGTGATTTACTTGTTACTCTTTACGTTTTTCTTTACTGCTGTGGAGTTTAGTAAAGAGAGTTAATGCAAAATAGGAAGCCTCCTGTCATGTTATAAAATTCCTATTTTGCTGTACAGTAAAGAGAGATGTTTATTTTTCTATCAATGGCCTATTTTTCTGACTCCTACATCATTTGCTGACCATCTACATACCCTGCCTTTAACCCATTCAGACACCTAACATCACGGGCATAAGTTCGCCAGATAATTATACCGTGTCTTGTAGAGCCCATAATATTTATAATGGCCCCTATAGTGCCACCAGTGTAAATACTGGAAGCACTACAAGAGACAGTATATTTATTGGGGCACTTAGGGGGCCTTATAAACATTCGGGACACTACAAAAGCCAGTATAAATATTGGGGGGCACTACAGGGGACATTATAAATGTTGGGGGCACTACAGGGAGCATTATAAATACTGGGGGCACCTTTACTAATAAGTACATTCTGGGGGAAGATTAGATACACAGTTCAGCAGACAGTATCACATATGATAGGATTAGATAAAGCAGCTCAGCAAACAGTATCTCACATGATGGCATTGGATACACCTGCCTTGCAATTTTTGGAAGTCTAATACCAGTTAATGGAGCGGACACTGTGTATGTGCAGGGTGCTCTCCGTTAACTTCAGGACCTGTCGCACAGGTGGTACCTACACCTATCTGACATTTATGGCATATTCTAGCAGTATGCCACTAATGTCCAAGATGGGAATATCCCTTTAATGCATTTCCTATCAGGAGTTCATTTGTTACCCATCCTTCAGGGGTTCTGCCCTGTGACTAATCAGTACATACATAAAATACCGATAGAAAACGGGCACAGGAGAAATGGCACAATTTAATATTTAAGAAAAAAAACACAAGAATCTTGTTTTTTAAAGAAACACACAGAGAAAACTTTCTTTATTAAAAAATGGTCTTGGATTTCTGTGGCTTCGGCACTTTAAGGGAGATGGAGGCTCCTTCTTCACATTCTCCTGGGATTCTTCCATTGGAGGAGGTTCAGTGTCACACCTGAGGCTGATTTTCGGGGGCCGCAGAGGGTCATACAAAGCTCTCACATTGTATACAACAAATAGAAAATAAATCAGCAAAAAAAGTCTCAAACACATGAAGAAAATGCCGGACAAACTTACCCGATCTGGTCCTGTGCTGCTCGTCAGAGGCCCCTAAAGGAGAGAGCCAGCCCTGCAGACTGAGGCTGGGGTCAGTGCGTCACCTCAATATATACCCACCGCCCTTTATGACATCATATGTAAATGAGCCATAGCCCCCATTTTGATGTCACAAGAAAGAGAGCATTCTGCCAGGATTCTAATCATGACATCACAAACAGTGTCTCAACATGACAGCGGCCATTTTGAATGTAATAATGTACAGACTATAGATAATGGGTTAGCACTTTTTCCTTGCAGCCCCCCAGAGCAGGGGGTATCTGCAAATGGTTTGTTCTTTAATCTAATTTTATGGTATGTACAGTATTGTTTTTCTATATTTAAAACCCAGCTTAGCCATGTATGGATGGCCCAGCCAAGGTTTATTAATCCTGGCTTAGTCCTTTGCAGGAGATTGGGTGGTAACCAGGATCTGCTCCAGCTCAGTTTGGCAGGTGATTAGTGAGAGTTCAGCAAGGAAGAAATTTTTGCAAAATGCTCCCTCCTCTTAGGCCCAAGAAACACACTAGACTAACAGATCTCTGCAAGATCCACGAAAAAAGAGAAAAGGAGAGTAAAGAAGATCTTAGAATCTGCATAGCCAAGCATTGGAGTCAGCAAGGTAATCTGTGACTACAGCCATTCAGACTTTGCTACACTGAGGGACACTGTTAAGACACCCTTCACACCTGGATACACCCTGGCCAGATGCTCCATCAAACCCCTGTATCCTGCAATGGACATTATAGCCATTACAGCCAAGGTACTGTTGCCAGCCATAGATTTTGTTGAGACTTTAGCAACAAAGTGTACAAAGAGGGCCATAACTCATATCCTTGTCTAAATGCATACACTGCTAACTGGGAGAGAATTGCACTGTGTACAGTTGGAACTATGTTTTGCTATAGTTAGATGTACTACAATTCCTATTTTGCTGTACAGTAAAGAGAGATGTTTATTTTTCTACCAATGGCCTATTTTTCTGACTCCTACATCATTTGCTGGCCATTGCACTCTACATACCCTGCCTTTAACCCATTCAGACACCTAACATCACGGGCATAAGTTCGCCAGATAATTATACTGTGTCTTGTAGAGCCCATAATATTTATAATGGCCCCTATAGTGCCACCAGTGTAAATACTGGAAGCACTACAAGAGACAGTATAAGTATTGGGGCACTTAGGGGGCCTAATAAATAGAGTTGAGCGAACACCTGGATGTTCGGGTTCGAGAAGTTCGGCCGAACTTCCAGGAAATGTTAGGGTTCGGGATCCGAACCCGACCCGAACTTCGTCCCGAACCCGAACCCCATTGAAGTCAATGGGGACCCGAACTTTTGGGCACTAAAAAGGCTGTAAAACAGCCCAGGAAAGAGCTAGAGGGCTGCAAAAGGCAGCAACATGTAGGTAAATCCCCTGCAAACAAATGTGGATAGGGAAATGAATTAAAATAAAAATTAAAAAAATAAAAATGACCCAATATCAATTGGACAGAGGTCCCATAGCAGAGAATCTGGCTTCACGTCAGCAGAGAATCAGTCTCTTCATGCCATAGAAAAGAATCTGGCTTCATGTCAGCACAGAATGAGTCTCTGCATGCCATAGCAAAGAATCTGGCTTCATGTCAGCACAGAATCAGTCTTCATGTCATAGCAGAGAATCAGGCTTCACGTCACCCACCACTGGAACAGGCCACTGTCACACATTTAGGCCCAGGCACCCAGGCAGAGCAGAGAGATCCCGTAACAGAGAATCTGGCCTTATGTCAGCGCAGAATCAGTCTTCATGTCATAGCAGAGAATCAGGCTTCACGTCACCCACCACTGGAACAGGCCACTGTCACATATTTAGGCCCAGGCACCCAGGCAGAGGAGAGAGGTCGCGTAACAGAGTATCTGGCTTCATGTCAGCACAGAATAAATCTTCATGTCATAGCAGAGAATCAGGCTTCACGTCACCCACCACTGGAACAGGCCACTGTCACACATTTAGGCCCTGGCACCCAGACAGAGGAGAGAGGTCCTGTAACAGAGAATCTGGCCTTATGTCAGCACAGAATCTGTCTTCATGTCATAGCAGAGAATCAGGCATCACGTCACCCACCACTGGAACAGGCCACTGTCACACATTTAGGCCCAGGCACCCAGGCAGAGGAGAGAGGTCCCGTAACAGAGAATCTGGCCTTATGTCACCGCAGAATCAGTCTTCATGTCATAGCAGAGAATCAGGCTTCACGTCACCCACCACTGGAACAGGCCACTGTCACACATTTAGGCCCTGGCACCCAGACAGAGGAGAGAGGTCCTGTAACAGAGAATCTGGACTTATGTCAGCACAGAATCTGTCTTCATGTCATAGCAGAGAATCAGGCATCACGTCACCCACCACTGGAACAGGCCACTGTCACACATTTAGGCCCAGGCACCCAGGCAGAGGAGAGAGGTCCCGTAACAGAGAATCTGGCCTTATTTCAGCGCAGAATCAGTCTTCATGTCTGTCACGGGGTTCCGAAGGTGCACTCGGTCCCCCATTGCCCGTAGAACTGTTGCTTAGCTTTTGGAATGAGGTTCTGTGTTTGACCTCATTCCCAGGGCGGCTTTACTAGCTGGGTGGCTCCCTGCTCCTAGTCTACCTTGAGCGCCGAGCTGATCACTCGGTGCTCGACTGGTTGGTCTGTCGGTCATGTGACGCTGGCCATGTCACATGACCCTCACTCCCCACTATAAATACAGGCAGCCTGCTGGCTACAGGTTGCCTGTTAATTTCTAGGTTCCTGGCTATTTGTTGGACTACTAAATATTTACCTGATCCTGTTCCCTGACGATCCTCTGCCTGCTCCTCCTGTACTGCGCATACATCCTGGTTTTGTGACCTCGGCTCCCACCTGACTACTCTCTTAGGACTCCTCTTGTACTTCGCTACTCTCCTGGTATTTGACCCCGGCTTCTCCTGACCATTCTTTGCTTAATCCGTTGTACTGCGTAGCTCTCTTGGTTCTGACCTGGTCCGTTCATGTTCCATATTTTGTCTTGTCTGTCTTCCCCCCTGCACATATCCTAAGTTAGGGACTGCCGTCCAGTTGTACCCTGTCATCAGGACTCGTGAGGCAAGTAGGCAGGGCCAGGGGTGAGGGTGGAGCGCAGTGGTCACTACCCTTCCCCCTGTGTGTGTGTGGACGTGACCGTTACAATGTCATAGCAGAGAATCAGGCTTCATGTCACCCACCACTGGAACAGTCCACTGTCACACATTTAGGCCCCGGCACCCAGACAGAGGAGAGAGGTCCAGTAACAGAGAATCTGGCCTTATGTCAGCGCAGAATCAGTCTTCATGTCATAGCAGAGAATCAGGCATCACGTCACCCACCACTGGAACAGGCCACTGTCACACATTTAGGCCCAGGCACCCAGGCAGAGGAGAGAGGTCCCGTAACAGAGAATCTGGCCTTATGTCAGCGCAGAATCAGTCTTCATGTCATAGCAGAGAATGAGGCTTCACGTCACCCACCACTGGAACAGGCCACTGTCACACATTTAGGCCCCGGCAGCCAGACAGAGGAGAGGTTCATTTAACTTTGGGTTGCCCCGCAATATAATGGTAAAATGAAATTAAAAATAGTATTGAATGAGGAAGTGCCCGGGAGTAGAATAATATATTGTTAAGGGGAGGTAGTTAATATCTAATCTGCACAAGGGATGGACAGGTCCTGTGGGATCCATGCCTGGTTCATTTTTATGAACGTCAGCTTGTCCACATTGGCTGTAGACAGGCGGCTGCGTTTGTCTGTAATGACGCCCCCTGCCGTGCTGAATACACGTTCAGACAAAACGCTGGCCGCCGGGCAGGCCAGCACCTCCAAGGCATAAAAGGCTAGCTCTGACCACGTGGACAATTTGGAGACCCAGAAGTTGAATGGGGCCGAACCATCAGTCAGTACGTGGAGGGGTGTGCACAGGTACTGTTCCACCATGTTAGTGAAATGTTGCCTCCTGCTAACACGTTCCGTATCAGGTGGTGGTGCACTTAGCTGTGGCGTGTTGACAAAACTTTTCCACATCTCTGCCATGCTAACCCTGCCCTCAGAGGAGCTGGGCGTGACACAGCTGCGTTGGCGACCTCTTGCTCCTCCTCTGCCTTCGCCTTGGGCTTCCACTGGTTCCCCTGTGACATTTGGGAATGCTCTCAGTAGCGCGTCTACCAACGTGCGCTTGTACTCACGCACCTTCCTATCACGCTCCAGTGTAGGAAATAAGGTGGGCACATTGTCTTTGTACCAGGGATCCAGCAGGGTGGCAACCCAGTAGTCCGCACACGTTAAAATGTGGGCAACTCTGCTGTCATTGTGCAGGCACTGCAGCATGTAGTCGCTCATGTGTGCCAGGCTGCCCAGAGTTAAGGACAAGCTGTCCTCTGTGGGAGGCGTATCGTCATCGTCCTGTGTTTCCCCCCAGCCACGCACCAGTGATGGGCCCGAGCTGCTTTGGGTGCCACCCCGCTGTGAACATGCTTCATCCTCATCCTCCTCCACCTCCTCCTCATCCTCGTCCTCCTCGTCCTCCAGTAGTGGGCCCTGTCTGGCCACATTTGTACCTGGCCTCTGGTGTTGCAAAAAACCTCCCTCTGAGTCCCTTCGAAGAGACTGGCCTGAAAGTGCTAAAAATGACCCCTCTTCCTCCTCTTCCTCCTGGGCCACCTCCTCTTCCATCATCGCCCTAAGTGTTTTCTCAAGGAGACATAGAAGTGGTATTGTAACGCTGATAACGGCGTCATCGCCACTGGCCATGTGGCTCGAAACAGCGCAACAGGGCACACAGGTCTCGCATGGAGGCCCAGTCATTGGTGGTGAAGTGTGTCTGATCCACAGTGCGACTGACCCGTGCGTGCTGCAGCTGAAACTCCACTATGGCCTGCTGCTGCTCGCACAGTCTGTCCAGCATATGCAAGGTGGAGTTCCACCTGGTGGGTACGTCGCATATGAGGCGGTGAGCGGGAAGGCGGAAGTTATGCTGTAGCGCAGACAGGCGAGCAGCGGCAGGGTGTGAACGCCGGAAGCGCGAACAGACGGCCCGCACTTTATGCAGCAGCTCTGACATGTCGGGGTAGTTGCGAATGAACTTCTGCACCACCAAATTCAGCACATGCGCCAGGCAAGGGATGTGCGTCAAACCGGCTAGTCCCAGAGCTGCAACGAGATTTCGCCCATTATCGCACACCACCAGGCCGGGCTTGAGGCTCACCGGCAGCAACCACTCGTCGGTCTGTTGTTCTATACCCCGCCACAACTCCTGTGCGGTGTGGGGCCTGTCCCCCAAACATATGAGTTTCAGAACGGCCTGCTGACGTTTACCCCGTGCTGTGCTGAAGTTGGTGGTGAAGGTGTGTGGCTGACTGGATGAGCAGGTGGAAGAAGAGGAGGAGGAAGCTGAGTAGGAGGAGGAGGAGACAGGAGGCAAAGAATGTTGCCCTGCGATCCTTGGCGGCGGAAGGACGTGCGCCAAACAGCTCTCCGCCTGGGGCCCAGCCGCCACTACATTTACCCAGTGTGCAGTTAGGGAGATATAGCGTCCCTGGCCGTGATTACTGGTCCACGTATCTGTTGTTAGGTGGACCTTGCCACAGATGGCGTTGCGCAGTGCACACTTGATTTTATCGGACACTTGTTTGTGCAGGGAAGGCACGGCTCTCTTGGAGAAGTAGTGGGGGCTGGGAACAACATACTGTGGGACAGCAAGTGACATGAGCTGTTTGAAGCTGTGTGTGTCCACCAGCCTAAATGACAGCATTTCATAGGCCAGTAGTTTAGAAATGCTGGCATTGAGGGCCAGGGATCGAGGGTGGCTAGGTGGGAATTTACGCTTTCTCTCAAATGTTTGTGAGATGGAGAGCTGAACGCTGCCGTGTGACATGGTTGAGATGCTTGGTGACGCAGGTGGTGGTGTTGGTGGTACATCCCATGTTTGCTGGGCGGCAGGTACCAACGTTCCTCCAGAGGCAGAGGAAGAGGCCGAGGCGGCGGCAGCAGCAGCAGAAGAGGCCGAGGCGGCGGCAGCAGCAGATGAGGCCGAGGCGGCAGCAGCAGAAGAGGCAGCAGGGGGAGCCTGAGTGACTTCCTTGTTTTTAAGGTGTTTACTCCACTGCAGTTCATGCTTTGCATGCAGGTGCCTGGTCATGCAGGTTGTGCTAAGGTTCAGAACGTTAATGCCTCGCTTCAGGCTCTGATGGCACAGCGTGCAAACCACTCGGGTCTTGTCGTTAGCACATTGTTTTAAGAAGTGCCATGCCAGGGAACTCCTTGAAGCTGCCTTTGGGGTGCTCAGTCCCAGATGGCGGCGGTCAGTAGCAGGCGGAGTCTCTTGGCGGCGGGTGTTCTGATTTTGCCCACTGCTCCTTCTTTTGCTACACTGTTGGCTCGGTCTCACCACTGCCTCTTCCTCCGAACTGTGAAAGTCAGTGGCACGACCTTCATTCCATGTGGGGTCTAGGACCTCATCGTCCCCGGCATCGTCTTCCACCCAGTCTTGACCCCTGACCTCCTGTTCAGTCTGCACACTGCAGAAAGACGCAGCAGTTGGCACCTGTGTTTCGTCATCATCAGAAACGTGCTGAGGTGGTATTCCCATGTCCTCATCATCAGGAAACATAAGTGGTTGTGCGTTAGTGCATTCTATCTCTTCCACCCCTGGTGAAGAGCTAGGTGGATGCCCTTGGGAAACCCTGGCAGCAGAGTCTTCAAACAGCATAAGAGACTGCTGCATAACTTGAGGCTCAGACAGTTTCCCTGATATGCATGGGGGTGATGTGACAGACTGATGGGCTTGGTTTTCATGCACCATCTGTGCGCTTTCTGCAGAAGACTGGGTGGGAGATAATGTGAACGTGCTGGATGCACTGTCGGCCACCCAATTGACTAATGCCTGTACCTGCTCAGGCCTTACCATCCTTAGAACGGCATTGGGCCCCACCAAATATCCCTGTAAATTCTGGCGGCTACTGGGACCTGAGGTAGTTGGTACACTAGAACGTGTGGCTGTGGCAGAACGGCCACGTCCTCTTCCAGCACCAGAGGGTCCACTAACACCACCACGACCATGTCCACGTCCGCGCCCCCTATTAGATGTTTTCCTCATTGTTCCCGTTCACCACAATTTTGAGAATGGCAAATTTGGGAATAGTTTTTCAACCCAGAAAAAAAAGTGTGCTTTTACGGTCGCTACAAATAACTTGACCAGCTAAAACAGTACAGATTTGCTTAAATAGAAATGTGAGACCTGTTTTTTTTTGCACTGTGTGACAGGTTAAGGTTTAATCTCAGAATCAGACTTCTATCTGCACGGTAGCTTGTGTCTTAGGTTTTTCTGAATGACACTATCAGTACCTTCAATGTAAGATATCCTTTTTGGGATAGATTTCAAGTAGGCCTCAAATACCAGAAACTAGCTATTTTGAGAATGGCAAATTTGGGAATAGTTTTTCAACCCAGAAAAAAAAGTGTGCTTTTACGGTCACTACAAATAACTTGACCAACTAAAACAGTACAGATTTGCTTGAATAGAAATGTGAGACCTGTTTTTTTTTGCACTGTGTGACAGGTTAAGGTTTAATCTCAGAATCAGACTTCTATCTGCACGGTAGCGTGTGTCTTAGGTTTTTCTGAATGACACTATCAGTACCTTCAATGTAAGATATCCTTTTTGGGATAGATTTCAAGTAGGCCTCAAATACCAGAAACTAGTTATTTTGAGAATAGCAAATTTGGGAATAGTTTTTCAACCCAGAAAAAAAAGTGTGCTTTTACGGTCACTACAAATAACTTGACCAGCTAAAACAGTACAGATTTGCTTGAATAGAAATGTGAGACCTGTTTTTTTTTGCACTGTGTGACAGGTTAAGGTTTAATCTCAGAATCAGACTTCTATCTGCACGGTAGCGTGTGTCTTAGGTTTTTCTGAATGACACTATCAGTACTTTCAATGTAAGATATCCTTTTTGGGATAGATTTCAAGTAGGCCTCAAATACCAGAAACTAGTTATTTTGAGAATGGCAAATTTGGGAATAGTTTTTCAACCCAGAAAAAAATGTGTGCTTTTACGGTCGTTACAAATAACTTGACCAGCTAAAACAGTACAGATTTGCTTGAATAGAAATGTGAGACCTGTTTTTTTTTGCACTGTGTGACAGGTTAAGGTTTAATCTCAGAATCAGACTTCTATCTGCACGGTAGCGTGTGTCTTAGGTTTTTCTGAATGACACTATCAGTACCTTCAATGTAAGATATCCTTTTTTGGATAGATTTCAAGTAGGCCTCAAATACCAGAAACTAGTTATTTGGAGAATGGCAAATTTGGAAATAGTTTTTCAACCTAGAAAAAAAAAGGGCTTTTACGGTCGCTACAAATAACTTGAGCAGCTAAAACAGTACAGATTTGCTTGAATAGAAATGTGAGACCTGTTTTTTTTTGCACTGTGTGACAGGTTAATGTTTAATCTCAGAATCAGACTTCTATCTGGACGGTAGCGTGTGTCTTAGGTTTTTCTGAATGACACTATCAGTACCTTCAATGTAAGATATCCTTTTTGGGATAGATTTCAAGTAGGCCTCAAATACCAGAAACTAGTTATTTTGAGAATGGCAAATTTGGGAATAGTTTTTCAACCCAGAAAAAAAAGTGTGCTTTTACGGTCACTACAAATAACTTGACCAGCTAAAACAGTACAGATTTGCTTGTATAGAAATGTGAGACCTGTTTTTTTTTGCACTGTGTGACAGGTTAAGGTTTAATCTCAGAATCAGACTTCTATCTGCACGGTAGCGTGTGTCTTAGGTTTTTCTGAATGACACTATCAGTACCTTCAATGTAAGATATCCTTTTTGGGATAGATTTCAAGTAGGCCTCAAATACCAGAAACTAGTTATTTGGAGAATGGCAAATTTGGGAATAGTTTTTCAACCCAGAAAAAAAAGTGTGCTTTTACGGTCGCTACAAATAACTTGACCAGCTAAAACAGTACAGATTTGCTTGAATAGAAATGTGAGACCTGTTTTTTTTTGCACTGTGTGACAGGTTAAGGTTTAATCTCAGAATCAGACTTCTATCTGCACGGTAGCGTGTGTCTTAGGTTTTTCTGAATGACACTATCAGTACCTTCAATGTAAGATATCCTTTTTGGGATAGATCTCAAGTAGGCCTCAAATACCAGAAACTAGTTATTTGGAGAATGGCAAATTTGGGAATAGTTTTTCAACCTAGAAAAAAAAAGGGCTTTTACGGTCGCTGCAAATAACTTGATCAGCTAAAACAGTACAGATTTGCTTGAATAGAAATGTGAGACCTGTTTTTTTTTGCACTGTGTGACAGGTTAATGTTTAATCTCAGAATCAGACTTCTATCTGCACGGTAGCGTGTGTCTTAGGTTTTTCTGAATGACACTATCAGTACCTTCAATGTAAGATATCCTTTTTGGGATAGATTTCAAGTAGGCCTCAAATACCAGAAACTAGTTATTTGGAGAATGGCAAATTTGGGAATAGTTTTTCAACCCAGAAAAAAAAGTGTGCTTTTACGGTCGCTACAAATAACTTGACCAGCTAAAACAGTACAGATTTTCTTGAATAAATATGTGAGACCTGTTTTTTTTTGCATTGTATGACAGGTTAAGGTTTAATCTCAGAATCAGACTTCTATCTGCACGGTAGCGTGTGTCTTAGGTTTTTCTGAATGACACTATCAGTACCTTCAATGTAAGATATCCTTTTTGGTAGGGTTGTCCCGATACCACTTTTTTCAGTCCAGGGACGGCACTGCCGCAGCCGGACACTTCCTCTGCCAGTCAGGGGAATGTCAGCTCCGGTAAGCAGGGGACCAGGAGAGCAGGGCAGGCCAGACAGGTGCTGGTAGTGGGAGACTCAATTATTAGGGGAACAGATAGGGAAATCTGTCACAAAGACCGTGATCGCCGAACAGTGTGCTGTCTTCCTGGCGCTAGAGTTCGACATATCGCGGATCGGGTTGACAGATTACTGGGAGGGGCTGGAGAAGATCCAGCGGTCATGGTCCATATCGGAACCAATGACAAAGTTAGGGGTAGGTGGAGAGTCCTTAAAAATGATTTCAGGGATTTAGGGCAAAAGCTTAGGGGAAGGACCTCAAAGGTAGTATTTTCCGAAATACTACCGGTACCACGGGCCACACAAGAAAGGCAGCGGGAGATTAGGGAAATTAACAAGTGGCTCAAGAACTGGTGTAGGATGGAGGGGTTTGGGTTCCTGGAGAACTGGGCCGACTTCGCTGTCGGCTACAGCCTCTATCGTAGGGACGGGCTGCACCTCAATGGGGAAGGAGCAGCTGTGTTGGGGAAGAAGATGGCTAGAAGGTTGGAGGAGTGTTTAAACTAGGGACTGGGGGGGAGGGTAATTACACTATAGAAGGGGAAGATAGTGCAGATAGAGACCGGGGGCAAGGTAGTGGGACTGGGGGAGAAATGGAAGGAGGGACAAGAACAGTTCAGAAGGAAAGGTGTAGGGTAAAAAATATACATAAACCTCTCATATGTATGTATACTAATGCCAGAAGTCTGACTAATAAAACTGGTGAACTGGAATTAGTGATGTGTGAGGAGGACTATGACATAGTGGGAATAACTGAGACATGGCTGGATGATAGCTATGACTGGGCAGTTAATGTACAAGGTTACAGTCTGTTCAGAAAGGATCGTCAAAACCGGAGAGGTGGAGGGGTCTGCCTTTATGTAAAATCTTGTCTAAAGCCCACACTCCGTGAAGATATAAGTGAGGGACATGAACATGTGGAGTCACTGTGGGTAGAGATACATGGAGCTAAAAACAACAATAAATTACTAATAGGAGTCTACTATAAACCACCTAATATACCAGAGTCCACAGAAAATCTACTACTAAACGAGATAGACAAGGCGGCAAATCATAATGAGGTGGTTATTATGGGGGACTTCAACTACCCAGATATAGACTGGGAAACTGAAACTTGTATATCTCATAAAGGAAACAGATTCTTGGCAATAACCAAAGACCATTATCTCTCCCAACTGGTTCAGGACCCGACTAGAGGGACGGCCATACTGGACTTAATATTAACCAATAGACCTGACAGAACAACAGACGTGCAGGTTGGGGGACACCTGGGAAATAGTGACCATAAAGTAATAACCTTCCAATTATCATTCAAAAGAGCGTTTCTACAGGGAGAAACAAAAATACCAAACTTCAAAAAAGCTAAATTTAGCCAACTAAGAGAGGCCATAGGCCTAACTAACTGGGACAAAGTCCTCAAAAATAAAAATACAGCCAAAAAATGGGATATCTTTAAAAACATCCTAAAATCTCATTGTGAGAGGTACATACCGTATGGGAATAAAAGGTTAAGGAACAAAAAGAAACCAATGTGGATAAACAGAACTGTAAAGAAAGCAATAAATGACAAAAAGAAAGCATATAAAACCCTAAAACAGGAGGGTAGCACGGAAGCACTGAAAAACTATAAGGAAAAAAACAGAACATGTAAAAAACAAATAAAAGCGGCCAAACTAGAGACCGAGAGATTAATTGCCAAACAGAGTAAAACTAACCCTAAAATGTTCTTCAATTATATAAATGTTAAAAAGTATAAATCTGAAGGTGTCGGCCCTTTAAAGAGTAATGAGGGGGGAGTCGCAGAGAGTGAGGAGGAGAAAGCAAAGCTGTTAAATATTTTTTTCTCCAATGTATTCACTGAGGAAAATAAACTGTCAGATGAAATGCTGAATGCTGAAATAAATTCGCCATTAAAAGTGTCCTGTCTGACCCAGGAAGAAGTACAACAGCGACTTAAAAAAATCAAAATAGACAAATCGCCAGGACCGGATGGCATACACCCCCGTATCCTAAGGGAATTAAGTAATGTCATAGCCAGACCCTTATTTCTGATATTTGCGGACTCTGTACTGACAGGGAATGTCCCACAGGATTGGCGCATGGCAAATGTGGTGCCAATATTCAAAAAGGGTCCAAAAACAGAGCCTGGAAACTATAGGCCGGTAAGTTTAACATCTGTTGTGGGTAAACTGTTTGAAGGTTTTCTGAGAGATGCTATGTTAGAGCATCTTATGGGAAATAAGCAAATAACGCCATATCAGCATGGCTTCGTGAGGGATCGGTCATGTCAAACTAATTTAATCAGTTTCTATGAGGAGGTAAGTACTAGACTTGACAGCGGCGAATCAATGGATGTCGTGTATCTGGACTTCTCCAAAGCATTTGACACTGTACCTCATAAAAGGTTAGTATATAAAATGAGAATGCTCGGACTCGGAGAAAACGTCTGTAAGTGGGTAAGTAACTGGCTCAATGATAGAAAACAGAGGGTGGTTATTAACGGTACATACTCAGATTGGGTCAATGTCACTAGTGGAGTACCTCAGGGGTCAGTATTGGGCCCTATTCTCTTCAATATATTTATTAATGATCTTGTAGAAGGCTTGCATAGTAAAATATCAATTTTCGCAGATGACACTAAACTGTGTAAAGTAATTAACACTGAAGAGGACAGTATACTACTACAGAGGGATCTGGATAGATTGGAGGCTTGGGCAGATAAGTGGCAGATGAGGTTTAACACTGAGAAATGTAAAGTTATGCACATGGGAAGGAATAATGCAAGTCACCTGTACATACTAAATGGTAAAACACTCGGTAACACTGACATGGAAAAGGATCTAGGAATTTTAATAAACAGCAAACTAAGCTGCAAAAAACAGTGTCAGGCAGCGGCTGCCAAGGCCAATAAGATAATGGGTTGCATCAAAAGGGGCATAGATGCCCGTGATGAGAACATATTCCTACTACTTTACAAATCACTGGTCAGACCACACATGGAGTACTGTGTACAGTTCTGGGCTCCTGTAAACAAGGCAGACATAGCAGAGCTGGAGAGGGTCCAGAGGAGGGCAACTAAAGTAATAACTGGAATGGGGCAACTACAGTATCCTGAAAGATTATCAAAATTAGGGTTATTCACGTTAGAAAAAAGACGACTGAGGGGAGATCTAATTACTATGTATAAATATATCAGGGGGCAGTACAGAGATCTATCCCATCATCTATTTATCCCCAGGACTGTGACTGTGACGAGGGGACATCCTCTGCGTTTGGAGGAAAGAAGGTTTGTACACAAACATAGAAAAGGGTTCTTTACGGTAAGAGCAGTGAGACTATGGAACTCTCTGCCTGAGGAGGTGGTGATGGTGAGTACAATAAAGGAATTCAAGAGGGGCCTGGATGTATTTCTGGAGTGTAATAATATTACAGGCTATAGCTACTAGAGAGGGGTCGTTGATCCAGGGAGTTATTCTGATTGCCTGATTGGAGTCGGGAAGGAATTTTTTATTCCCCTAAAGTGAGGAAAATTGGCTTCTACCTCACAGGGTTTTTTTGCCTTCCTCTGGATCAACTTGTAGGATGACAGGCCGAACTGGATGGACAAATGTCTTTTTTCGGCCTTATGTACTATGTTACTTATGTACTATGTACTACTATGTACTATGTTACTATGAGTACAAGTACCGATACTTTTTTTCAAGTAGTCACCGATACCGAATACCGATACTTTTTTTAAATGTGATGTGACCGTTTTGGGGGATCTGTGGATCTGTGGATGACGCACTGTCATGTGGGGGATCTGTGGATGGCACTGTTATGGGGGACCTGTGGATGGCACTGTTATGGGGGATCTGTGGATGGCACTGTTATGGGGGATCTGTGGATGGCACTGTTATGGGGGATCTGTGGATGGCGCTGTTATGGGGGATCTGTGGATGGCACTGTTATGGGGGATCTGTGGATGGCACTGTTATGGGGATCTGTGGATGGCACTGTTATGGGGGATCTGTGGATGGCACTGTTATGGGGGATCTGTGGATGGCACTGTTATGGGGGATCTGTGGATGGCACTGTTATGGGGGATCTGTGGATGGCACTGTTATGGGGATCTGTGGATGGTGCTGTTATGGGGGATCTGTGGATGGCACTGTTATGGGGATCTGTGGATGGCACTGTTATGGGGGATCTGTGGATGGCACTGTTATGGGGGATCTGTGGATGGCACTGTTATGGGGATTTGTGGATGGCACTGTTATGGGGATCTGTGGATGGTACTGCTATGGGGTGGGATATCTGTGGATGGCATTGTTATGGGGTGGGGGGATCTGAGGATGGCATTGTTATTTGGTGGGGGATCTGTGGATGGTGCTGTTATAGTTATAGGGGATCTGTGGATGGAACTGTTATGGGGAGGATCTGTGGATGACACTGCTATATGTCATCCACAGATCCCCCTCATAACAGTGTCCCCCAATACACCGGGCCCCGCCGCTCACCGAAGTATTTATAAACGTGAATCCTTATCCTGTTATTAAGTTGAACTAACGCTGCCCTCTCCCATGTTCCCCTGTATCCCCCTGTATCCCCACAGCACTTACTTAAGCTTCCATAGCAGGCAGAGCGGACGGCACCAGTAACGTCACTCACTGACGTCGCGCGTCTGCTCCGCCTGCTTCATTCATAAAGTGGGCGGAGCAGGCGCTCTACGTCAGTGAGTGACGTTACTGCTGCCGTCTGCTCTGCCTGCTATTGAAGCTTACAGGGGGATACAGGGGAACATGGGAACATGGGAGAGGGCAGCGTTAGTTCAACTTAATAACAGGATAAGGATTCACGTTTATAAATAATTTGGTGAGCGGCGGGGCCCGGTGTAAGAGTACAGTGACTGCACCGGGCCCCGCCCATAGTTACGGACTCCAGCCCCTCCTCTCTCCCGATGCTGCATCTTTGCCGGGCCGCAAAAATATTCATTGCGGGAAAAAAAAAAAGTATTCTATTTATGTATCGGGGCGGGGTATCGGCGGCTGAGTACCGCCGAGAAAACTCGGAATCGGTCCCGATACCGATACTAATATCGGTATCGGGACAACCCTACTTTTTGGGATAGATTTCAAGTAGGCCTCAAATACCAGAAACTAGTTATTTGGAGAATGGCAAATCTGGGAATAGTTTTTCAACCCAGAAAAAAAAGTGTGCTTTTACGGTCACTACAAATAACTTGACCAGCTAAAACAGTACAGATTTGCTTGAATAGAAATGTCAGGTCTATTTTTTAGGTGCTGGGTGACAGGCTCAACTTGCCCCTGATGTAGTATATGGCCAAAAAAAAAAACACACTGTTGATGGTTAAATGCACTTGGGTGACACAGGCTCAGCCTGCACCAGATGTAGTATATGGCCAAAAAATAATCAGACTGTTGATGGTTAAATGCACTTCGGTGACACAGGCTCAGCCTGCAGCTGATGTAGTATATGGCCAAAAAATAACCAGACTGTTGATGGTTAAATGCACTTCGGTGACACAGGCTCAGCCTGCAGCTGATGTAGGATATAGCACAAAATAACCACACTATTGATGGTTAAATACACTTGGTGATAGCTTGTGCTGGCGCACCACAAGTCACAAAATGGCCGCCGATCACCCCAGAAAAAAAGTGATCTAAAAACGCTCTGGGCAACCTCAAAAAAGTGAGCAAGTCAATATTAGCACTTCAATGATCCACAGCTGCAGATCGATCACAGAATGAAGTCTTTTGGAGGAGTTAATCACTGCCTAATCTCACCCTAACGTCGCAGCTGCAACCTCTCCCTATGCTTCAATCAGCAGAGTGACGTGCAGCGCAACGTGACCCAAGCTTATATAGAGGCTGGGTCACATGCTGCACTGGCCAATCACAGCCATGCCAATAGTAGGCAAGGCTGTGATGGCCTCTTGGGGCAAGTAGTATGACGCTTGTTGATTGGCTGCTTTGCAGCCTTTCAAAAAGCGCCAAGAAAGCGCCGAACACCAAACCCGAACACGGACTTTTACGAAAATGTTCGGGTTCGGGTCCGTGTCACGGACACCCCAAAATTCGGTACGAACCCGAACTATACAGTTCGGGTTTCGCTCATCCCTACTTATAAACATTCGGGACACTACAAAAGCCAGTATAAATATTGGGGGGCACTACAGGGGACATTATAAATGTTGGGGGCACTACAGGGAGCATTATAAATACTGGGGGCACCATTACTAATAAGTACACTCTGGGAGAAGATTAGATACACAGTTCAGCAGACAGTATCACATATGATAGGATTAGATAAAGCAGCTCAGCAAACAGTATCTCACATGATGGCATTGGATACACAGCGCACCTGCCTTGCAATTTTTGGAAGTCTAATACCAGTTAATGGAGCGGACACTGTGTATGTGCAGGGTGCTCTCCGTTAACTTCAGGACCTGTCGCACAGGTGGTACCTACACCTATCTGACATTTATGGCATATTCTAGCAGTATGCCACTAAAGTCCAAGATGGGAATATCCCTTTAATGCATTTCCTAACAGGAGTACATTGGTTACCCATCCTTCAGGGGTTCTGCCCTATGACTAATCAGTACATACATAAAATACCGATAGAAAACGGGCACAGGAGAAATGGCACAATTTAATATTTAAGAAAAAAAACACAAAAATCTTGTAAAAACCATACAGAAAAAATTGAAATAATCATAAAATCCCTACAGCACTATGAACTTCACCCAGATTACCCAACAATAAACCAAAATCTCACAAATAGAATTTACCAGAGTGAGCAAAATATTATAGCCAATAAAGCTAAAAAATTGCAACGAGATAGAATGGACAAAGAACAGGGAACCTATAGACTCACACGAAGAAAAGGGAACCAACATAACATCATAAACCCTAGCGAACATAACCAGAAATACACGGGTCCTCAAAATATGACCAATACCACACGACCCCAAAAACCCAGTTTCAACCATGAGACGAGAACACGTTTTTTTACCAATAATGCTTACAAAAAATCCAAAAATAGAGAAACCGAGAAAGCGGCACCGACAGTATACAAATTCCAAAACACTATACCGTCCAGTAAAACCAGCGCTCCACCTAACATACCACCAAAACATGAGCGACCACCCAACCCTAAACCCCCCATAACCCCTACACCCATCACCGCCACTATAAAGGAAACTATACTTTTGAATGACACTACCAATACCAGTATGGTACGCAACTCGCCAAGCGCAAACACCGACCCTCCCAATAAAAAACACGACTTAGACTCATCCACCGACGAGTTCTTGGAAAAATTCAGAGTCCTAAAATCTAAATATTTAGACTTTAAAAAGAACCGTACACCACTCAAAGATTACACGGCTAACTCCTCCCCACTCATACATCTTAGCCCACCCCCAAAAAAAGATATATCTCCCAAGAGATCTGGCACCACAGCGGACACCCACCTATGCCACACTCCACTGAATATCAGCTCACTTCTTGACACATCCATCCTTACGGTACATCACACCTCTCCGCCAGACAAACCTGTAACACCCCCCCACTGCATTACCATTGACAATACCCGCACAGGAACCTCAGCCCTGGTTCCTTTTTTAGACCATGCAAACAATATTCGATCCCAACCGAGCACGAAACAAATAGGTACCAAACAACACATATCAATCACACCACAAATAACAGAGTTCTTCAAACCGACCCCGGGAAAAAGAAAATTAGAATGCGAGGATGTAGAGGAGGGCAACAACAAAAAAGGCAAGGCAATATAACAAAAAAGAAAAATGACAAAAGTAAAAACGAGAATGAACCTATACCAACAATAAAAATCTTCAACCTATCAGCACACCAGCTCACAACCTCAGAACAAAGTCTCCTACAAAAGGGCCTTTCATTTTGTCCACACAACAGAGTGAATGCCTTCGAACTATACCTCGACATGCAAAAATTTCGCAAAAACCTGACAATAAAAAGACATTTCGAATACGAACATAAAAAGAACCAAACAAAAAAGTTACTAGAGAGCACCAACCCAGAGGATATACAAACATACAAACACCAAGAAGTACGCCCGAAATCGAATTTCTTTCCACTTCAGAGTCAAGGACACCTTATACCAGCCTTTTTTGATCTAGTGGCAGCAGACCTTAAAAAGATCACCACAAACGCCAACCCCTCAATTAGCCACCATAATAAGGCCAACCTAACCAACCAAGAAAAAATTGCCCTAAAAAAACTCGGGAACAATAAAAATCTTAAAATAAGACCAGCAGATAAGGGAGGGGCAATAGTCCTACAAAATACAGAAGTTTATGAAAAAGAAGCACTGAACATTCTGAATGACAAAAATTATTACCAGAAAGTAACGGAGAACCCCTTCCCTAACATTTTAAAAAAACTAACCACCTTTATAAAAAGTGCTCACGAGAATCAATACATAAACAAAAAAGAAAAGAATTTTCTCATTCCAAAATCACCCTCTAATCCTTATTTCTACCATCTGCCAAAAATACATAAGAACACCAAAAACCCTCCAGGGAGACCCATAGTATCAAACACCAACTCAGCAACAAGTAATTTATCACACTATCTTGATCTGTTCCTACAACCCTATGTACGTAATCTAGACAGCTATCTTCACGACTCCAGACAATTAATCCAAGAGCTAACTGACATCCCCTGGAAGGACTCATATGCTCTACTCACGATGGACGTATCAGCATTATACTCCAACATACAACATGACCTAGGTATTAGATGTGTAGAAAATACACTGAGAGAGGACCTTACACTAAAACCACAACAAATTCTGTTTTTGCTTGAAAGTCTGCGTTTTATCTTAGAGAACAATTTTTTCATCTATAATGGCCACACATACCATCAACGCCGGGGGACCGCGATGGGTACGAAAGTGGCACCGGCCTTCGCTAACATTTTTATGGGCCAATTTGAAAAAACTCATATCTACGATAACCAGAGGAAGGAAATCATATACTACAGAAGATATATAGATGACGTCTTCATCATCTGGGACGGAAATGAACCCTCAGCACTAGAATTTTGCGAAAGCCTAAACAAAACAGACTGGGGGATTGCCCTTACACCAATTTTTGATAGAACTCACATAGATTTCCTAGACATCTCTATCTCTATTACAAACAACATCCTCACAACAAAAACATTCTTCAAACAAGTTGACACAAACAGCTACATACACTACAAAAGCTTCCACCATAAAAAATGGCTACAGAACGTGCCATATAGCCAATATAAACGGGTAAGACGCAACTGCACAGAGGATTCAGACTTCAAAAAACAAGCAAAAATTTTACAAAAACGCTTTATAGAAAAAGGTTACCCTAAAAGACTCATCACAAACGCATATAAAAGAAGCATCAAAAATACCCAAAAAGAATGTCTGACCAGCAGCAAAAAAACTGAAAATGAAGGGACCCAAATAGAAAGACATCTCAACCTCATCACACAATACAATACATCTAACAACGCCATACGCACAATACTCACAAAACACTGGCACATCCTAAAACAAGATCCCTATCTCGAAAAATACCTACCCAACAAACCAATAATCACATACAGAAGAGCCCCCACAATCAAGAGCACTGTGGCCCCAAACAAACCAAAACATAGCATGGGAGAAGAAAAGGGCACTATACAGAATAGAATAGGCAGTTATAAATGTGGCAAAAGACGATGCCTTTGTTGCAATATTATTACACATAGAAACACAACTTTCTCATCCACAAAAAACGGTGCCACTTTCAAAATCAAACACCATCTGACATGCCAGAGCAGCTATGTCATCTATCTGATTGAATGCCAATGTGGCCTCCAATATGTGGGCCGTACCACACAGCCACTACACTGCAGAGTCAACCAACACAGATACAATATACGGAAACAGAATATAAAACATAGCATCTCTAGACACTGTATGACCACAACAGAAAAAGACAAACATGCAATAAAAATCACACCTATTGATTATATACCCACAAATCCCTATAATAGGTTCAACAGCCTCCAAAGAAGGGAGGTCTTTTGGATATTCCAACTGGATACCCTAACCCCCTTCGGACTAAATGAGATCAGCGAAACCATTCTGTAAAACCAAATACCCCACTCACACCTCACAGTAATAACGGACACACTCGTGAGCGTATATGTACGACGTGCGCAAAAATATTGGCTACTAGATAAATATATTTTTACCACCACAACTCGTTCTTCTCAGATCCCAAAAAATTCTCTTGCAAACCCGAATCTCTCTTTTTTTTTTTTTTTTTTTTTATATATAAAAAATACTTGTGCTTCTGGACCACCATAAATAGGCCATCGAGACCCACCCCTTTAGTCGCAAGGCCCTATGAGTAGACCTACCAGTGACTATATATATATAAATAAATGAATAAATAAAATCGATAAATATATTATCCTATAAATAAATAAATAAATATATTATCTTATATACACAGACTCATACGAGGTGATACAGCCCCCGTCTCCCACTCTTATTGGTAAAGGGTTACATCCCCGCCAGATGACTGTCCACTACCACTATTATTATTTATTATCTATTATTGTTCATTATTTTCATTCTCATTATTATTATTTTTTAACATTATAATTTTTTATTTTATTTATCTTTATTTTTTATTTTTATATTTTTATATATATATTTATATATATTTTTTTATCTATTTTATTATTTTTCATCAATTATTTTTCATCAATTTTTTATTTATTTTTATTTTATTTTATTATTATTATTATTATTATTATAATTTTTTTTTTTTTTTATTTTATTTTTTTTATTTTTTTTTTTTTTTTTTTTAATTATCTAATTAATTTATTTTGTATTTTCCATTTTTAAACCATTTTTTACCTTATGCTCACTCTCATTTATATGAACCTGTACGTGTGGTTTTTTACCCCACACATACACTTATATATACATACACATCCTTTTACTCATTCCCACATGTCCCGCATTCTGCATGCCCCGCACTTTTTTGTATCTATATACATAAATTCCTATTGTAGGCCATTGCACTCTCTTATATACTTCTGTGATCACACTGCCATGCCCGCATAAAAACACACTGTAGTGGCTGAACTAGCACAACACTAACAATACACACCCTCCACAAGACATCGCAATTGAAACGTAATACTTATGGCTAGAAGTTCATAGCTCCGCCCCTGTATTACGTCATGAAGACCGCACCCACAAACGTGACGTCAGAAAGGTCCTCAAACGCTACACTAAAGCGGCACCTAACAGACCAGCTAGGGTCGGCATAGCAACCATACAAACTAAAAATACCATACCTGAAAAAGAATATATCTGAGAGACCAAACCAGCGCTATACAAACAAAATACACCGCCCACAAAACATCAGAGGTGATCGGTGGATGTCACCACTGGAAGAGTCGTAACTCCGCCCACAGATTACGTCACGAAGACCGCACCCACAAGAAAGACGTCAGCAAGGTCCTTCAACACATCACTAAAAGAAGGCACGCAGCAGACCTCTTGTGGGCGGCATATCAACAAGAGAAACACGTGCATTCATGTCTCCGCCCCCCCTTCCCCCCCCACGCCCCCAGAGGCCGAATTATCGCGCCCAAACAAACAGAATAAAAAGTCATAATGTTCACACCCACAATGTAATGACATATTGTCCTGATGAAGGGGGCAGTCCGCCCCTGAAACGCGTAGACCAATATAAATAAAGACCCACTTTATTTTATCTATTTGAGTCCTGTCTTCTGCAGCAGCGCCGCTTTATAAGGTTCATTTTTTAAACCTATCCACTATTCTCCATACCCCGGATATCGTGCTCCACGAAAACGGGTAAGAACCTGGGCAGCAGCAGCAGTCATCCCCGCAAGCTGGACGGGCTTTTACCAGCATAAGCGATTCATAGGAGTTGTGACTCATCACAACCCAATACGGTAAGCACAATCAGTGCATTGTTGTTTTTAATATTATCATACGGTTCTACACACGAGGCGCTGCCTCCTGTCTTTCTCCTTTTCTTACATACTTGTTTTTTAAAGAAACACACAGAGAAAACTTTCCTTATTAAAAAATGGTCTTGGATTTCTGTGGCTTCGGCCCTTTAAGGGAGATGGAGGCTCCTTCTTCACATTCTCCTGGGATTTTTCCATTGGAGGAGGTTCAGTGTCACACCTGAGGCTGATTTTCGGGGGCCTCAGAGGGTCATACAAAGCTCTCACATTGTATACAACAAATAGAAAATAAAGATCAGCAAAAACAAGTCTCAAACACATGAAGAAAAAGCCGGACAAACTTACCTAATCTGGTCATATGCTGCTTGTCAGAGGCCCCTAAAGGAGAGAGCCAGCCTTGCAGACTGAGGCTGGGGTCAGTGCGTCACCTCAATATATACCCACCGCCCTTTATGACATCATATGTAAATGAGCCATCGCCCCTATTTTGATGTCACAAGAAAGAGAGTCATCTGCCAGGATTCTAATCATGACATCACAAACAGTGTCTCAAAGTGACAGTGGCCATTTTGAATGTAATAATGTACAGACTATAGATAATGGGTTAGCACGGGGGTATCTGCAAATGGTTTGTTCTTTAATCTAATTTTATGGTATGTACAGTATTGTTTTTCTATATTTAAAACCCAGCTTAGCCATGTATGGATGGCCCAGCCAAGGTTTATTAATCCTGGCTTAGTCCTTTGCAGGAGATTGGTTGGTAACCAGGATCTGCCCCAGCTCAGTTTGGCGGGTGATTAGTGAGAGTTCAGCAAGGAAGAAATTTTTGCCTAATGCTCCCTCCTCTTAGGCCCAAGAAACACACTAGACTAACAGATCTCTGCAAGATCCACGGAAAAAGAGAAAAGGAGAGTAAAGAAGATCTTAGAATCTGCATAGCCAAGCATTGGAGTCAGCAAGGTAATCTGTGACTACAGCCATTCAGACTTTGCTACACTGAGGGACACTGTTAAGACACCCTTCACACCTGGACACACCCTGGCCAGATGCTCCATCAAACCCCTGTATCCTGCAATGGACATTATAGCCATTATAGCCAAGGTACTGTTGCCAGCCATAGATTTTGTTGAGACTTTAGTAACAAAGTGTACAATGAGTGCCATAACTCATATCCTTGTCTAAATGCATACACTGCTAACTGGGAGATAATTGCACTGTGTACAGTTGGAACTATGTTTTGCTATAGTTAGATGTACTAAAATTCCTATTTTGATGTACAGTAAAGAGAGGTGTTTATTTTTCTACCAATGGCCTATTTTTCTGACTCCTACACCATTTGCTGGCCATTGCACTCTACATACCCTGCCTTTAACCCATTCAGACACCTAACATCACGGGCATAAGTTCGCCAGATAATTATACCGTGTCTTGTAGAGCCCATAATATTTATAATGGCCCCTATAGTGCCACCAGTGTAAATACTGGAAGCACTACAAGAGACAGTATATTTATTGGGGCACTTAGGGGGCCTTATAAACATTCGGGACACTACAAAAGCCAGTATAAATATTGGGGGGCACTACAGGGGACATTATAAATGTTGGGGGCACTACAGGGAGCATTATTAATACTGGGGGCACCATTGCTAATAAGTACATTCTGGGAGAAGATTAGATACACAGTTCAGCAGACAGTATCACATATGATAGGATTAGATAAAGCAGCTCAGCAAACAGTATCTCACATGATGGCATTGGATACACAGCGCACCTGCCTTGCAATTTTTGGAAGTCAAATACCAGTTAATGGAGCGGACACTGTGTATGTGCAGGGTGCTCTCCGTTAACTTCAGGACCTGTCGCACAGGTGGTACCTACTTCTATCTGACATTTATGGCATATTCTAGCAGTATGCCACTAATGTCCAAGATGGGAATATCCCTTTAATGCATTTCCTATCAGGAGTACATTGGTTACCCATCCTTCAGGGGTTCTGCCCTGTGACTAATCAGTACATACATAGAATACCGATAGAAAAATGGGCACAGGGGAAATGGCACAATTTAATATTTAAGAAAAAAAACACAAGAATCTTGTTTTTTAAAGAAACACACAGAGAAAACTTTCTTTATTAAAAAATGGTCTTGGATTTCTGTGGCTTCGGCCCTTTAAGGGAGATGGAGGCTCCTTTTTCACATTCTCCTGGGATTCTTCCATTGGAGGAGGTTCAGTGTCACACCTGAGGCTGATTTTCGGGGGCCGCAGAGGGTCATACAAAGCTCTCACATTGTATACAACAAATAGAAAATAAAGATCAGCAAAAACAAGTCTCAAACACATGAAGAAAAAGCCGGACAAACTTACTCGATCTGGTCCTGTGCTGCTCGTCAGAGGCCCCTAAAGGAGAGAGCCAGCCCTGCAGACTGAGGCTGGGGTCAGTGCGTCACCTCAATATATACCCACCGCCCTTTATGACATCATATGTAAATGAGCCATAGCCTCCATTTTGATGTCACAAGAAAGAGAGTCATCTGCCAGGATTCTAATCATGACATCACAAACAGTGTCTCAACATGACAGCGGCCATTTCGAATGTAATAATGTACAGACTATAGATAATGGGTTAGCACTTTCTCCTTGCAGCCCCCCAGAGCAGGGGGTATCTGCAAATGGTTTGTTCTTTAATCTAATTTTATGGTATGTACAGTATTGTTTTTCTATATTTAAAACCCAGCTTAGCCATGTATGGATGGCCCAGCCAAAGTTTATTAATCCTGGCTTAGTCCTTTGCAGGAGATTGGGTGGTAACCAGGATCTGCCTCCAGCTCAGTTTGGCGGGTGATTAGTGAGAGTTCAGCAAGGAAGAAATTTTTGCCTAATGCTCCCTCCTCTTAGGCCCAAGAAACACACTAGACTAACAGATCTCTGCAAGATCCACGGAAAAAGAGAAAAGGAGAGTAAAGAAGATCTTAGAATCTGCATAGCCAAGCATTGGAGTCAGCAAGGTAATCTGTGACTACAGCCATTCAGACTTTGCTACACTGAGGGACACTGTTAAGACACCCTTCAACCCTGGACACACCCTGGCCAGATGCTCCATCAAACCCCTCTATCCTGCAATGGACATTATAGCCATTACAGCCAAGGTACTGTTGCCAGCCATAGATTTTGTTGAGACTTTAGCAACAAAGTGTACAAAGAGGGCCATAACTCATATCCTTGTCTAAATGCATACACTGCTAACTGGGAGAGAATTGCACTGTGTACAGTTGGAACTATGTTTTGCTATAGTTAGATGTACTACAATTCCTATTTTGCTGTACAGTAAAGAGAGATGTTTATTTTACTACCAATGGCCTATTTTTCTGACTCCTACATCATTTGCTGGCCATTGCACTCTACATACCCTGCCTTTAACCCATTCAGACACCTAACATCACTGGCATAAGTTCGCCAGATAATTATACCGTGTCTTGTAGAGCCCATAATATTTATAATGGCCCCTATAGTGCCACCAGTGTAAATACTGGAAGCACTACAAGAGACAGTATAAGTATTGGGGCACTTAGGGGGCCTTATAAATAGAGTTGAGCGAACACCTGGATGTTCGGGTTCGAGAAGTTCGGCCGAACTTCCCGGAAATGTTCGGGTTCGGGATCCGAACCCGACCCGAACTTCGTCCCGAACCCGAACCCCATTGAAGTCAATGGGGACCTGAACTTTTGGGCACTAAAAAGGCTGTAAAACAGCCCAGGAAAGAGCTAGAGGGCTGCAAAAGGCAGCAACATGTAGGTAAATCCCCTGCAAACAAATGTGGATAGGGAAATGAATTAAAATAAAAATTAAAAAAATAAAAATGACCCAATATCAATTGGACAGAGGTCCCATAGCAGAGAATCTGGCTTCACGTCAGCAGAGAATCAGTCTCTTCATGCCAAAGCAAAGAATCTGGCTTCATGTCAGCACAGAATCAGTCTCTTCATGCCATAGCAGAGAATCTGGCTTCATGTCAGCACAGAATCAGTCTTCATGTCATAGCAGAGAATCAGGCTTCACGTCACCCACCACTGGAACAGGCCACTGTCACACATTTAGGCCCAGGCACCCAGGCAGAGGAGAGAGGTCCCGTAACAGAGAATCTGGCCTTATGTCAGCGCAGAATCAGTCTTCATGTCATAGCAGAGAATCAGGATTGACGTCACCCACCACTGGAACAGGCCACTGTCACACATTTAGGCCCAGGCACCCAGGCAGAGGAGAGAGGTCCCGTAACAGAGAATCTGGCCTTATGTCAGCGCAGAATCAGTCTTTATGTCATAGCAGAGAATCAGGCTTCACGTCACCCACCACTGGAACAGGCCACTGTCACACATTTAGGCCCAGGCACCCAGGCAGAGGAGAGAGGTCCCGTAACAGAGAATCTGGCCTTATGTCAGCGCAGAATCAGTCTTCATGTCATAGCAGAGAATCAGGCTTGACGTCACCCACCACTGGAACAGGCCACTGTCACACATTTAGGCCCAGG
>NC_053391.1:443936325-443942019 GCF_905171765.1 Bufo bufo
AGACTTCTTCTCACGCTTTGGGGCCCCTAGAATGCCAGAGCAGTATAAATACCCCACATGTGACCCCATTTTGGAAAGAAGACACCCCAAGGTATTCAATGAGGGGCATGGCGAGTTCATAGAAATTTTTTTTTTTTGGCACAAGTTAGCGGAAATTGATATTTTTAATTTTTTTCTCACAAAGTCTCCCGTTCCGCTAACTTGGGACAAAAATTTCAATCTTTCATGGACTCAATATGCCCCTCACGGAATACCTGGGGGTGTCTTCTTTCCGAAATGGGGTCACATGTGGGGTATTTATACTGCCCTGGCATTCTAGGGGCCCTAAAGCGTGAGAAGAAGTCTGGAATATAAATGTCTAAAAAATTTTACGCATTTGGATTCCGTGAGGGGTATGGTGAGTTCATGTGAGATTTTTTTTTTGGACACAAGTTAGTGGAATATGAGACTTTGTAAGAAAAAAAAAAAATAATTCCGCTAACTTGGGCCAAAAAAATGTCTGAATGGAGCCTTACAGAGGGTGATCAATGACAGGGGGGGTGATCAATGACAGGGGGGTGATCAATGACAGGGGGGTGATCAGGGAGTCTATTTGGGGTGTTAACCACAGTCATTGATCACGCCCGTGTAAGGCTTCATTCAGACGTCCGTATGCGCTTTGCGGATCCGATCCATCTATCAGTGCATCCGTAAAAATCATGCGGACATCTGAATGGAGCTTTACAGGGGGGTAATCAATGACAGGGGGGGTGATCAATGACAGGGGGGTGATCAGGGAGTCTATATGGGGTGATAACCACAGTCATTGATCATGCCCCTGTAAGGCTTCATTCAGACGTCCGGATGCGTTTTGCGGATCCGATCCATCTATCAGTGGATCCGTAAAAATCATGCGGACATCTGAATGGAGCTTTACAGGGGGGTAATCAATGACAGGGGGGTGATCAGGGAGTCTATATGGGGTGATAACCACAGTCATTGATCATGCCCCTGTAAGGCTTCATTCAGACGTCCGGATGCGTTTTGCGGATCCGATCCATCTATCAGTGCATCCGTAAAAATCATGCGGACATCTGAATGGAGCTTTACAGGGGGGTAATCAATGACAGGGGGGTGATCAGGGAGTCTATATGGGAAGATAACCACAGTCATTGATCATGCCCCTGTAAGGCTTTATTCAGACGTCCGGATGCGTTTTGCGGATCCGATCCATCTATCAGTGGATCCGTAAAAATCATGCGGACGTCTGAATGGAGCTTTACAGGGGGTTGATCAATGACAGGGGGGTAATCAATGACAGGGGGG
The DNA here is from genome assembly GCF_905171765.1 of Bufo bufo. NCBI lineage: Eukaryota > Metazoa > Chordata > Amphibia > Anura > Bufonidae > Bufo > Bufo bufo. Next base: position 443,937,631 of record NC_053391.1, read on the forward strand.
TAATCAATGACAGGGGGGTGATCAGGGAGTCTATATGGGGTGATCAGGGGCTAATAAGGGGTTAATAAGTGACGGGGGGGGGGGTGTAGTGTAGTGTAGTGGTGCTTGGTGCTACTTTACTGAGCTACCTGTGTCCTCTGGTGGTCGATCCAAACAAAGGGGACCACCAGAGGACCAGGTAGCAGGTATATTAGACGCTGTTATCAAAACAGCGTCTAATATACCTGTTAGGGGTTAAAAAAAACACATCTCCAGCCTGCCAGCGAACGATCGCCGCTGGCAGGCTGGAGATCAACTCTCTTACCTTCCGTTCCTGTGAGCGCGCGCGCCTGTGTGCGCGCGTTAACAGGAAATCTCGCGTCTCGCGAGATGACGCATATATGCGTGACTCTGCGCAGGGCTGCCACCTCCGGAACGCGATCCTGCGTTAGGCGGTCCGGAGGTGGTTAATAAACCTTGGCTGGGCCATCCATACATGGCTAAGCTGGGTTTTAAATATAGAAAAACAATACTGTACATACCATAAAATTAGATTAAAGAACAAACCATTTGCAGATACCCCCTGCTCTGGGAGGCTGCAAGAAAAAAGTGCTAACCCATTATCTATAGTCTGTACATTATTACATTCAAAATGGCCGCTGTCATGTTGAGACACTGTTTGTGATGTCATGATTAGAATCCTGGCAGATGACTCTCTTTCTTGTGACATCAAAATGGGGGCTATGGCTCATTTACATATGATGTCATAAAGGGCGGTGGGTATATATTGAGGTGACGCACTGACCCCAGCCTCAGTCTGCAGGGCTGGCTCTCTCCTTTAGGGGCCTCTGACGAGCAGCACAGGACCAGATCGGGTAAGTTTGTCCGGCTTTTTCTTCATGTGTTTGAGACTTGTTTTTGCTGATCTTTATTTTCTATTTGTTGTATACAATGTGAGAGCTTTGTATGACCCTCTGCGGCCCCCGAAAATCAGCCTCAGGTGTGACACTGAACCTCCTCCAATGGAAGAATCCCAGGAGAATGTGAAGAAGGAGCCTCCATCTCCCTTAAAGGGCCGAAGCCACAGAAATCCAAGACCATTTTTTAATAAAGAAAGTTTTTTCTGTGTGTTTCTTTAAAAAACAAGGATTCTTGTGTTTTTTTTCTTAAATATTAAATTGTGACATTTCTCCTATGCCCGTTTTCTATCGCTATTTTATGTATGTACTGATTAGTCACAGGGCAGAACCCCTGAAGGATGGGTAACCAATGTACTCCTGATAGGAAATGCATTAAAGGGATATTCCCATCTTGGACATTAGTGGCATACTGCTAGAATATGCCATAAATGTCAGATAGGTGTAGGTACCACCTGTGCGACAGGTCCTGAAGTTAACGGAGAGCACCCTGCACATACACAGTGTCCGCTCCATTAACTGGTATTAGACTTCCAAAAATTGCAAGGCAGGTGCGCTGTGTATCCAATGCCATCATGTGAGATACTGTTTGCTGAGCTGCTTTATCTAATCCTATCATATGTGATACTGTCTGCTGAACTGTGTATCTAATCTTCTCCCAGAATGTACTTATTAGTAATGGTGCCCCCAGTATTTATAATGCTCCCTGTAGTGCCCCCAACATTTATAATGTCCCCTGTAGTGCCCCCCAATATTTATACTGGCTTTTGTAGTGTCCCGAATGTTTATAAGGCCCCCTAAGTGCCCCAATAAATATTTTGTCTCTTGTAGTGCTTCCAGTATTTACACTGGTGGCACTATAGGGGCCATTATAAATATTATGGGCTCTACAAGACACGGTATAATTATCTGGCAAACTTATGCCCGTGATGTTAGGTGTCTGAATGGGTTAAAGGCAGGGTATGTAGAGTGCAATGGCCAGCAAATGATGTAGGAGTCAGAAAAATAGGCCATTGGTAGAAAAATAAACATCTCTCTATACTGTACAGCAAAATAGGAATTGTAGTACATCTGACTATAGCAAAACATAGTTCCAACTGTACACAGTGCAATTCTCTCCCAGTTAGCAGTGTATGCATTTAGACAAGGATATGAGTTATGGCCCTCTTTGTACACTTTGTTGCTAAAGTCTCCACAAATTCTATGGCTGGCAACAGTACCTTGGCTGTAATGGCTATAATGTCTATTGCAGGATACAGGGGTTTGATGGAACATCTGGCCAGGGTGTGTCCAGGTGTGAAGGGTGTCTTAACAGTGTCCCTCAGTGTAGCAAAGTCTGAATGGCTGTAGTCACAGATTACCTTGCTGACTCCAAAGCTTGGCTATGCAGATTCTAAGATCTTCTTTACTCTCCTGTTCTCGTTTTCCGTGGATCTTGCAGAGATCTGTTAGTCTAGTGTGTTTCTTGGGCCTAAGAGGAGGGAGCATTAGGCAAAAATGTCTTCCTTGCTGAACTCTCACTAATCACCCGCCAAACTGAGCTGGGGGCAGATCCTGGTTACCACCCAATCTCCTGCAAAGGACTAAGCCAGGATTAATAAACCTTGGCTGGGCCATCCATACATGGCTATGCTGGGTTTTAAATATAGAAAAACAATACTGTACATACCATAAAATTAGATTAAAGAACAAACCATTTGCAGATACCCCCTGCTCTGGGGGGCTGCAAGGAAAAAGTGCTAACCCATTATCTATAGTCTGTACATTATTACATTCAAAATGGCCGCTGTCATGTTGAGACACTGTTTGTGATGTAATGATTAGAATCCTGGCAGATGACTCTCTTTCTTGTTACTAGGGATGAGCTAACCCGAACTGTATAGTTCGGGTTCGTACCGAATTTTGAGGTGTCCGTGACACGGACCCGAACCCGAACATTTTCGTAAAAGTCCGGGTTCGGTGTTCGGCGCTTTCTTGGCGCTTTTTGAAAGGCTGCAAAGCCGCCAATCAACAAGCGTTATACTACTTGCCCCAAGAGGCCATCACAGCCTTGCCTACTATTGGCATGGCTGTGATTGGCCAGTGCAGCATGTGACCCAGCCTCAATATAAGCTTGGGTCACGTAGCGCTGCACGTCACTCTGCTGATTGAAGCATAGGGAGAGGTTGCTGCTGCGACGTTAGGGCGAAATTAGGCAGTAATTAACTCCTCCAAAAGACTTCATTCTGTGATCGATCTGCAGCTGTGGATCATTGAAGTGCTAATATCCACTTGCTCACTTTTTTGAGGCTGCCCAGAGCGTTTTAAGATCACTTTTTTCTGGGGTTATCGGCGGCCATTTTGTGGCTTGTGGTGCGCCAGCACAAGCTATCACCAAGTGTATTTAACCATCAATAGTGTGGTTATTTTGTGCTATATCCTACATCAGCACAGGCTGAGCCTGTGTCACCGAAGTGCATTTAACCATCAACAGTCTGGTTATTTTTTGGCCATATACTACATCAGCGGTAGGCTGAGCCTGTGTCACCGAAGTGCATTTAACCATCAACAGTCTGGTTATTTTTTGGCCATATACTACATCTGGTGCAGGCTGAGCCTGTGTCACCCAAGTGCATTTAACCATCAATAGTGTGGTTATTTTTTGGTCATATACTACATCAGGGGCAAGTTGAGCCTGTCACCCAGCGCCTAAAAAATAGACCTGACATTTCTATTCAACCAAATTTGTACTGTTTTAGCTGGTCGAGTTATTTGAAGTGACCGTAAAAGCACATTTTTTGTTCTGGGTTGAAAAACTATTCCCAAATTTGCCATTCTCAAAATAACTAGTTTCTGCTATATGAGGCCTACTTGAAATCTATCCCAAAAAGGATATCGTACATTGAAGGTGCTGATAGTGTCATTCAGAAAAACCTAAGACACACGCTACCGTGCAGATAGAAGTCGAATTCTGTGATTAAACCTATACCTGTCACACAGCGCAAAAAAAAAAAACAAGCCTCACATTTCTATTCAACCAATTCTGTACTGTTTTAGCTGGTCAAGTTATTTGTAGTGACCGTAAAAGCACATTTTTTGTTCTGGGTTGAAAAACTATTCCCAAATTTGCCATTCTCAAAATAACTAGTTTCTGCTATATGAGGCCTACTTGAAATCTATCCCAAAAAGGATATCTTACATATTAGGTGCTGATAGTGTCATTCAGAAAAACCTAAGACACACGCTACCGTGCAGATAGAAGTCTAATTCTGTGATTAAACCTATACCTGTCACACAGCGCAAAAAAAAACAGGCCTCACATTTCTGTTCAACCAAATCTGTACTGTTTTAGCTGGTCAAGTTATTTGTAGTGACCGTAAAAGCACATTTTTTGTTCTGGGTTGAAAAACTATTCCCAAATTTACCATTCTCAAAATATCTAGTTTCTGCTATATGAGGCCTACTTGAAATCTATCCCAAAAAGGATATCTTACATTTAAGGTGCTGATAGTGT